>NW_020884872.1:11674653-11724753 GCF_003945725.1 Corapipo altera
ATAAGGGAAGGGAAGGGAAGGGAAGGGAAGGGAAGGGAAGGGAAGGGAAGGGAAGGGAAGGGAACGTTTTGGATGGGAAGGTAAGGTTTGGGAAGGTTTGGGAAGGTTTGGGAAGGGAAGGGAAGGGAAGGGAAGGGAATGGAAGGGATAGGAGAAATTATTTGCTAATTTTCAAACTGAATTGGATTCTGTGAAATGTGTGAACATTTTCAGCACTATAGAAAATTGAAGATTCCACTTTTGAATAATGCATCAAAGGAAGAAGATAATAATTTTCTCTGATTCTTACCATATTTCAGATTATCACAGAGAAAATTAGGTAAAAACAAGCATATGTTGAATTTATGATTACCTTGAATTTCTTTCATGACAATGAATGAAATGCAGAGTGTCCAAATCACTATCAGGTTTTCTAATTTTTCCTTATTAAACACTTTTAAGCACAAGATCAAAGTTTCTCAAAAAAAAAGAATTCATGAATTAGGATTAGACAAAACCAATATTTTCATTAAATTTGGAAATTTTTTTATTGAATTATTTGATAAATTCTGAAGAATTTTTTTAACAAAACTGTCAGTCCAAAATCAACCAGACATTTTTTACTTATCTCCCTGCATGTACACACGTGTATATTTGGGGGGGTAATGTCTGACCCTGTCAGATATCAGTATTTGAAATAATGATAGTATAATTTTTTCTGATTTCACTTACATATCTTCCATACAGGGTAATTCTAGATACTTAATTCCAGTTAACACACTGAGTAAATAAGAAGCAGTTTAGTTAAACTGCATAAAATCCCTGTTTGAAAGCTATAATGAAAACTAAACAGGGTTTGATTCAATGAGTTTAAATCTCTTCCAAAGTAAATCAAGCTAAATCAAATTAAGGTCATTACAATTTTCTATGAGGCTGTCCAATCAGGGGTTCAACACATATTAGTCATATAACTTTAATAACTAATTCAGAATGATTTTTCTGATTGCCTTTCCCCTTACAGAGCAGCCCTTCGACTCAGTCAGTGACACCACATATGGAGCAGTCCTATGGGGGCTGCCCAAGCAGGCAACCAGTCTGCACTGGCAGGAACATCTTCTGCCTTCCAGATCTCCTCCACAGAGGGGCACGCCACAGGAGGCAAAGCTGTTCTGACAACTGAGTAAAGTTCACTTAGAATATTGACAGATTATTTACGTGAGTGCTGGCATCCAAAACTCACCTAGAGTTAGTTTCTAAGCTGGATATTACCTGAATAAAAGCTTAAAAATTAATCTAAGGAGACAGAAATGCATTTATAATAGCAGTATTATTTAAAATTCAAGTGTTATATTGGAAGAACTTTTCTCTAAATGAAAAAAAAAAAGAATTTAAAAGTTCTTTACCTACTCTAAGACATAAACATTTCATTAATTATTACTTATTCATTTCATGCTGGTTTATTCATAGTAAATAACATTTTAAAGAAAAAAAAAGGAGTTTGCTGGCCTGGAGAAAAAATCTAAGTTGCTTGTGTTTTTTTTAAATCACTGTCAGTTCCTCTGCCTCATATTTATTATAAAATATTAACTGAGGCACTAAAGGTCTTGGATCCAGTGGTTTTGGTGAAGCTGAAATGAAGGCTCTGGGCTGCTTTCATCTACATCAAGCTCCAGAACTTATCCAGAGTAATTTGAACAGGATGACTTTACAGTGAGTTGCACTCAAGTCTGGCTTGTGTCTATCTTTAGTATATTTTTGTAGATGTATCCATAGAGATTTATATTTAAATCTATTACAATTTGAATCAGACATCAGTTTCAGAACAAAACTATATTTGATAATTTCTGTTTCTACTGCAATACTGTTCATAATCAAGTTTGATTTTTAGTGCAGTGGTCCTTATTAAGGTTCAGTTTTCCCTTTGCTATCCTTTATGTTGAGTACAAATGATAGCCTAGCTCTGTGCAGTCAATACTAGATATTTATAAGAAAATATGTGAATACTTTGTAAAGGAAATTGTTTTTTTCTTAAGGGAAATCATGTTATTTCTTGAGCTATGGAACACACACTTTTTTTTTTTTTTAGTAAAGTATTTTTATATCTAAACATAAATACTATATTTTTAAATATTGGTCAATTTCAGTACAATTATAAGTTAAAAAAAACCCAAGTGCACAGATTACTCAGCATATTCTGATTCCATGATTCTATTGCCTGAGAAATTGTGTCTGTCAAACACCCATACCAGATATACATTTTGACCTTGAGGATTTACCAGTCTGATTCTAATCTAGTTGAAAAATTTGCTTTTGCAAGCAAAAAAAGGTCAGTTCCAATAATTACTGAATTTGAATAGAACTTCAGTGAAGCTTAACTGCTTACTGTATTTGTACTGCTCTTTACTCACACTCTGTACTAGTCATAGAAATCATGTATAATTTTATTACAGAAAGCCAGTATCAACGGTGCCTAAGCAAACAAAAAAATATTGGATAAATGGAATTCTAACAGAAATTCAGAGCAAAATAAAATATGTCATTGTGCTACATTTATTACAATCAATCATTTCTGCTTTTGCCAAAGCTGGTCACAAGTAACAGTCACTAACATTGCAGATTATTAGAAACCATATATTTGGTATCAACACACATCTACAGTGAAATATCTCAAGAGGAAACTCTTATAATACATAACAACTATACAGTAATCAAAGCTTATGTTACAGGACTGTGTCAAGGAATCATTGAGACATATGGATGGAGCTGGAACTTTCCTAATTTTCTCTTAGAAACTTCAGAAAGAATATTATTCCTTGAATATTAACTGTTCTTACTCTTTGAAACATTTTATTATGTTATATTCAAAATTTTTCTTGGCTTAAGTCTGGCTGCTAATGTTTGTCCTGTTCAGAATAGCTCGTGGTCAGTGGTTTCTTTCTTTTGTCTTTGTGCCTGATGTTATCATATCCATGTTATATCTCCTCTTCTCCAAACTAAACTACCACAGTTTCTTCCCTCATAGATTTTATTTTGTTAGATCCTGCAGCAGGTAGAGCACACTGAATGATTAAGAGTTTCCAGTTTTGCAACTGATTTTAGTTTACAAGATACTTATCCAGCAGCATATCCTAAACAAGAGTCATGTAGAAAGGCAGAGCCATATTTGAATACAGATGTGCATAGTTTAACTAGAATTCAGTCTTTATTTTATAGAAACTTAGACACTGTGTTTGTTTGTTTGTTTGTTTGATATTCTCCAGTATGGTAGTGTTTTGATTTTACTCTAATCCTTATCTTGACTCAATAACAGTATCACTATGATGGAGTCTCATCAAGTTGACACAAGACAACTACTCTTTGTGTGATGCTCTGTGACGTAATTTGACACATTCCTCTTCTTTGACCACTGAATTGGGGGAAAACATATCAGGATGTCAAATAGCATTGACTAAATAATTAAAATATATATCTCCCTTTTTCATTTTTATGCTCCCTATAATAAATGGATGGTATATATGACAACAGCTACATTCCAGATTTGAAAGAAGTCTTTGTCAATCATTAAAGACAGACAAATCAGAAACTAAGATCTGAATAATGTGTTTGCAAAACAGGTTGTGTTGTTTTTTGATTTTGAGCTTTCTACTCCCTAGCAACTGTAAGTCACAACATTACACCAAAGAGCAAAACAAGAAGTTCTGTATATTCAGTGCATGAAGACCTACATGAATGTATCGAAGACACGTTTTGAATTTAATTTTGAAAAGTTTTCCAGTATCTTTTTTTTTTCCCCCAAGGCAACTGCAGAAATAACGATTAGTATTCTATTTTCATGTTTCAGCATAAAAGAGGTACAAATTAAGTGATGATAATGATTTATGCAATCACTGAAGGAATTCTTCAGGAAGTATATGTTTATTTATAACTAAATGATATTTTTCAGTAACATGCTTCCAAAGTTAATTGATATGTATTCTATTTTTTTTGAACATATTCTATAGAATGTAAATAGAAATTGCAGTTATGCATTCAGAAACAACTTTATTGTTATTATTATCATAATAATAACTCATAATGCTGGTTATATTTACTGATTGACTTCTCTCTTATATAAGTTTTCAGGTAGAGGACATACAATGACCAGATTCTGACATCTCTGAGCTCTTTCCTCCTTGTACTGATTTATTCTGCATTGCTAATTTTTCCTGTGTTTCTTTGTGATGTGCACTTCTTCCAAGAGACCTACATTGCATAAAGTATTGCAATTAAATATGGATTATACTACAATAAGAACTGTAAAGGATCCCTGGATGATAGAAAGCAGTTTCCCTAAGCACTTACAGTGGAAGTCCCCAGTTTTGCAGTTAGATCCTGAGAAGCTTTCATGAAACAGGAACAAGCAGTTAAAGAGTCATAGTTAAAGAGTCAGTGGGTGCCATTAACTCTTCCCTTTCAACTCATTTTTTGCTTCTTTGGCCAAACTAAACTCTAGTTAATGAAGTTGCTATTTTTGTTGATGGATTCACTTACTACTATGCTGTTAAGCAGTTTCTGTGCTTTTTTTCCCCAAGTGTGGTCAAAAACTACATCAGAGGGACAATTACATCAGTTCCATTTTTTGCAGTAACTATAACACAGAAATAATAATGATAATAATAATGATAATAATAATAAACACTAATACCAATTGACAGTGATGATGGTGGAAACTCACAGATTGGTGTCTTGATTAAGAAGAGGTAACACCAAATATCCAGTAAGATTTATAATTAATTAAGTCCATTAACATTGTTTATGTTTCTTACACACTGCGATTTTATTTCCCTCACCACAAATTTTTCTTCAATAGTAAAAGCTGACATGTTTTACTCAGGATATTTAATCATTATGATAGTATTTCCAGAGAGAGAAATGAGTAGATAAATGAAAATAAGATAGCATAAAATTCATGCCACAAACACAACACATACAAAACTTTGCTTTTAGTCAAATATCCAATATGTAATATTTAAATAAAAAACCACAAATAACTAAAGTCCCAAACCAAAACTTACCTGCTACCCCTATTTCCTTAGTCAAAATTATGAATTTTAATCTTTCAGCCTACCTTTGACATCACACTTTTCTAATCAAGGTATTTACTAAGCAAATTCACACACAGAAACTGGTATGAATTGCTAGTATATTTGTAGATAGTTGTCTAAGGTGAGTAGGTTCCTGTTTTCCATCACATAGTAAAGTTTTGCTTTTTGACATTTTGGTGCAGATCAGTAGCAGAAATGTCCAACCAACTTGTCACATTCTAAGACTAATGGAAAATTAAACAACAGTGGAATTTTCATGTGTGGATTCTCCTTTCCAATAAAGTATATTCATTAGCACTAAGTTAAAGTATACACTTATAATGAATTAAAGTGTTTTGCAGTGATGACAGAGTGTTAAGAAAGCAGAGTGACTTACCAGGTAAAAGTATAACAACAAAACATCTGTTTTTTGTTTTTATTCCTGAGTGCTCAAACCCCAAGATTTCTCTCCCTATAACCTTTACTTTTAAGTAAAGTAAATATTTACAAATAAGTATAAATGTTTATAACTCACTCCTTTGATAGGTCATGATGAAACTTAATTCTATTATTTTTGTGCTCTTTCTTTCAGGAATAAAAAGCTAAAAATATTATACAAGGTATACACAAGAGATTGTACACTCGTAGAATACCATTGAATTAATTAGAATATGTCTAATATACCATTCTAAAAATCCCAAATTATGACTGATTTTAATACATTTAACTACATTAACCGTTTAACATTAAACTTCCAAATTTTTACTTATATCAAACCAATCTGTGAAAATAAAACTACCAGCAGTAAAGTTCTTAGGGAGCTAACTTAAAAGTATCTAGAATTCTCAGAGTAGAGAACTCTGCACACAGA
The DNA here is from genome assembly GCF_003945725.1 of Corapipo altera. Lineage (NCBI taxonomy): Eukaryota > Metazoa > Chordata > Aves > Passeriformes > Pipridae > Corapipo > Corapipo altera. Next base: position 11,680,567 of record NW_020884872.1, read on the forward strand.
AATCAAGAGATATCAGATAAAAAGATTTATTTTTTAAGCTGCAGCAAAGCATTTGGTAGAAATTTATGCCCTGTTAATGTAATCTCTGCAGGATTAGAAACTGCAGCATTTTCATTCTTTTTTTATTTGTCCACAAGAGTAATTTATATGGTGTTTAGAGAGCTGCGGAAGAAGCGTGAGGAATCATATGCAAACTATTTCAGAACACTGAGAGCAAGGTTCACAATTTAGTCTGTATATCTCAAAACTTAGTTTCAGTTTGTAATCAAAATTTTCAGTATTGACAAAACTTGATACACTTATCTTGACACTGTAAAGTGCATATTAGAATATCAACTCTTTTACTACACTACATGCATAAAATGCATAACCAGTCAAAACCCGCATTCTGTCAGTCAGTCATAAAAGGAATATGTAAAAATAAACTCTGTAGCATCCAGGAATGAAATAATCTGCCAAGAGGTCAGGTTTCATAATCCCTATAAATTAATAGAATTTTTAAGACTTAAAACCTGTCTAAAAAAAAGAAAATTATTCTATGTGAAATAACAGTGAATGATTTTATTATCCACATATGTGCCTAATCCTTCATTAAATCTTGCTAAGCTTTGGGCTACAATTATATCTCAAGACAGTAAGTTTTCAATTTATTACCTTCCATTTATACTTAATTTGGTTTTTTTTTGTTGTATAATGAGAAATGTTAAAATAACTATACTAAGATTTACCTCTAATTTCTTCAACTCTATAGATTTAGAGACATGTCAACATTAACAATTTAGAATAAAGCAATACCATGGTTTTGAAGAGAATCTTGCCCTTATCTACATTTTCTGCATTTGGTTTGCATCAAGTGTTTGCAGAGCAGCTTTGCTCTATGGCACATATTCCCTTGTGAAGAAGCTAAACAGGAATCTCGGCACAGAAACCAAATGTTCAGTGGGGACGTCAGGCTGTGAACTGGGTCGTGGTCACACAGCCACTGGGTACCATGCCACAGACTTTGTTCACGTGCCAATAATGAGGCTCTTGAGCTACTCTGACAACTGGAAGTGGTTCCTGAGTGTTACAAAAGTGGCAAGTACTGCACTAAGCATCTTTCAGCTTTCAGCTCATAAAGCCTAGAACTGCTCTTTCAGTGGCCCTTCCAGAGATCACTTAGTGGTGTCATGGCCTGTAAAATTCAGCTAGAGAAGAGTTTCCACCTCACCTCCCCTTTAAAGAGAAATGTAGGCTCTGGGAGTTGGAAGGGAGGATGGCAGAGGCCAATTCATGGCAGGGCACCTGAACTGTTCCCTTGCTGCCGAAACATTTCTGCACAAACCAGGCCAGTACTTCAACTAAATCACTAGAAAGCCAGATCTAGCAACTATTATTTTACTTTTCAAACTGGAAGTATAACAGAACTGGCAACTCAGTGTTCTGCATTAGTTGCTGCAATTAAAGGATGAACATTCCACTCTGATGCTTTTACCTGGACACAGAAAACTAGAAGAGGAGAGTTGGGTGGGGCAGCAGCCACTATACGCTGTCATTTTGAAACATGAGTTAGCAGCAGTAAGACCACAAACAGAACTGAGGTTTTACTTCTATATGGATTATAACGGTGATGGTGGTGGAAATACACAGATGCAATAACATGCTGGTGATCCATATGAAATGGATGAAATGACTCTGTTTCCCCAGCAGGCATGAGGAAGTGTGTGTAGCCAAGGAAACAAAAATTTACTAAATGAGTTTTCATCAGAGGACTTGAAACCATATGTATATAGGGACATTTGGCCCAAGTATCCAGCTTTATCTTGTGTGAATGCCATGAATCACATCTAACAGAAACATGAGGAACAGCAGAGCCATCATTACATCTGCTGCTGTTGAATCAGAAGTAACTGATTTCAATGAACAGCTAATACAAACATAGCCTGCATGAGCATCTCTCTTTCTCTGTGGTAAAACTTTCAATCCCCTCATTTCCTGGAGATCCTCTAGGCCTTTATTCATGTCACACAATTCTAAAACATTTTCATTTCACCTACCTCTTTTCCTTTAATAGAATGAGAACCAAGCAACCTATTTCAGACTCAGATGCCTCTTAATGGACAAACTTGTACTATTATTACTGTTAGTTTATATTTTCTTCCACATCTCTCTTGTCTATTATGACAGCACTGTCATATTTTTTGCTAGATATACAGAATAATTTTACATCAACTTCTAGAATTCTGCCCAAGACTCTTGTATTTTTCCAGTTTATGTTAATTGACAGCTTACAATCAAGCATTCTTTACAATATGAATTATCTGGCATGTCTAAGCATACACTTATGATGCTACTCATTCATTTAATTTGAATGGGTCACTTACCAAATACTGTGCTGATTATGACAGGGGTAGTGTTTTCTTCACAGTGTCTAGTAGGGGGCTTTGGTTTAGATTTGTGCTGAAAATGATGATAATAGATGTTTTTGCTATTGCTGAGCAATGCTTGCACAGTAACTCTGTGTTCCTCCTCTGCTTCTCATACCACCCCACCACTGAGGAGGCTGGGGGTGTACAAGAAGCTGGGGGGTGACACAGCCAGGGCAGCTGACCCCAACTGACCAAAGGGGTATCCCAGACCACATGATGTCATGCTCACTGTGTAAAGTAGGGCGACAGAGGAGGAAGGGGGAACATTCAGTGATGGTATTTGTCTTCCCAAGCCTCCATTATATGTGATGGAAACCTGTTTTCCTGGCAGTGGCTGAACACCTGCTTGCCTGTGGGAAGTGGTGAATGGACTCCTTGTTCTGCTTTACTTGTGAGTGCAGCTTTTCCTTTACCTATTAAACTGTCTTTATCTTAACCCACAAGTTTTCTCGTTTTTACTCTTCCGTTTCTCTCCTCCATCCCACTGGTGTGATAGTTGGCAGCTGGGGTTAAAGCACAATGGTTATCCATCCAGTTTGCCTTCTCCTTTTTTTTCATGGACTGTGTCACTGGTCACTTACTTTTGCAGACTGCTGACAAATGACAAACAACTTTACTGCTACAGAACCAAGGAATATGTTTCATTTTCCATAGCCAGAATGATTATTTTTTTTGTTTTCTATCTGTTACAATTGCATCTAATACATCATATGATACTCCATTACATTTTATTTCCCTTCATATACTATTTTGCTCTACATCAAATTACAGAAAAAAATAAAAATGAATTGTAATCTTTTCTCACCACACACAAGTGATGTATCAAATACTACTGGTTCAGAATTTTATTTTACTTCTGTAAAAGACTTAAATTTTACCCTACTGCATTTTTTTTCTTTTTTGCTCAGTGGATGGCTTCAGTTAAATTCACACCTTTTCACAGAAACTGGACTGACTTGACCTCTGAGGAGCCCTGTCAAGTCCTTTCAGATGCAATGACAATATTTCCCTCATAGCCATTATCAGAAGTCCCAATTATTTTTTGGAAGTGTAAAGAATGATCTTTCTCATAGGCACAGTGTGTAGTCATGTACAAATCTGGATTCATGTCTTTTCACATTTAATGTAAATGTCAAATTAACACATTTTAAAGTGTCTATAATAGTGTGATTAGGGAGGTATCTAAGTATTTACTATACGTCCTTAACCCCTATGTAGATATTGAAAGCAATATGTCTTAAATTACAGCAATTTTGTGCTGGCAATGAGGTCCTCTCTTACGGGACATTATATAAATTGTAAATGTCTTCCCAAAGCATGATCATCAATCAAAACTAGGGTTGCTAATGCTGCCAGCCAAATTAGAAACAGGCTGTCAAGAAGCAAATACAAAAATCATTATGAAAGAAATTAAAATTTTTATTTAGCTCTAAAAATTACTTTTCTCCAGCAATCGCAGTTAATAATTTTGTGTCTTTTTTTGTCAGATTTAGGGACATTTTATAATAAAAATTGAATATTTACAAATTAATTTACTGGTTAATAAAGTATTTACTACATAGATCTGTTATTACCCCGTGGAAACCTGATTGAGAAAAGAGGCAGGAAGGAAAGGAATGACTAACGGATATCACTTTTCATCAAACTCCTGTAATAATTCTAAAAAAATAATAATAAGACCATTTTTTTTAGTGGAAAAAAAAAGAAATAAAAACAAGGAAAAAAAGAAAATAAACCAACATTGATTCGCTATCTTCTAGCACCAACTGTAAAATATAAGTTTTGATTAAAAAGGTCAAATTTTCAAAATTTGGGATGACAGTGAAGGGAAGACTTCAGACTGATCCTCTGCTACAAATAAGACAACAATAGTTTTGGAGACTCAATCTTCTGTCTATCAAACTGCCACTGAGAAATCGTTAAAGTTTATATATGAGAAATGTGTGTAGATTTTTCTTGTTTCAAAATGTTTTTTGTCTTACAACTTTATTTCTACCTATACTATAGAATGTCTATAGAACTAAAACTAAAATCATATAGAACTAAACTAAAAGAACAACTAAAAGAAAGGGAAAGAGAGAGGAAAAGATAAAAGAAAAAAAAAAGGAAGGTTGATTATTATACTTTTTATACCTGTCACTTGAAAAACTGTTTGTGAGGCTTGACATTTTCCATGGCCTTAAATAATTAACTCCAGGCTAAAAGGCTAAGCAAATATGATTAGTCAATTAATAAATGTTATTGACTGAAAAACATAAAACATTATGCTGTGTTAGATCTTTTTTACATGGTATATTTATGAACATTCTAAGTAATCATTGCTCCCTAAAACTCCTTTCTCGCTTAAAAAATTAAAATAAATTACAGCAATAGTTGCTTAATAAAGCATGTATAAATATTCAGTTTCTTTTTGTATTGCTAGCTAGCATACTCTGTGCCTACTGGGTCATTGCATCATAACAAAATCAATCTCATTTCTCAAATGTGATATGCAAAGTTACGATTTCTTTCTAAAATTGAGAACATTCTCTGTAGTGTTTTAAATAAATAGGTATTAAGAAACTAAAATATTTTGCAAGCTTGGACCTATACCTACAATAAGCATTTATTCAGTCTAATAATTTTTAGAAGGCCTGTTAATGTCGGCTTTAAAAAGCATTTAAACAAAACCAAAAAACAATTCAAGGAAAAACAGAAGCAAGGACAGAATGGTCTGTTATCATGACTGCAGTTTATCTCGGTTCCATTGATGTAACTTTTGAACTCATGTCAGTTTTACATATTGAGAAAGATTAAATGTCTTATTACTCTTACCAAAAGCAAAAAGTGTAGTATTTATAAAGACAGTAGTGAACACTGCCATTGAAAGATGAGAAGAATGATACCATCTGACTTTAGTTATAATGCTATCTTTGTAATAACAGCTCTTTACCAAACATTCAGTAACTGTATGTCCAGTAATCTAAAATGGAGTGTCTGTGCAGTGATGTTGCACACTAATAAAAGCTCTAGCATGGTTCGGCTAAACAACATCAATTTCCTTCCTGCCCATAAAGCAAAATCCATCCAGCCATCTGTTGGAACATCTCCAAGCAGCAGCCCAAGATAATACAAAACCAATGAAAAAACTGCCCAATAACATTTTGTACAGAATCAATCAATCAATCAATCAATCAAATTAGCTAAAAAGGTGAAATCAAAGAAGAAACACTCCAATCACATCCTGAAAGATATTTTTTCCACCTGAATCTTCTTATTAACAATGCCATTATGTTTTGATGTCTGGAGTTGTGTTTGCATCATCGATACCTCTTTTCCACCAAGTTTTCTAAATATTAGCTTTCAAGAAGTATTGGCTGGTTCCAACCTTTTTGACCCACCAGCTGCAGCTTAGAAATAGTTTAGACTGAGATTATTTGGTTTGGCATATTGTTTCATTTACTTGCACTGTAAGAATGATTTAGGCTTATATACATTATAAAATAGTATTTAGCTGAATTCTTAGCCTGCTTCTTCTGAACAATTTGTACCCTTCCTGTAGTGTCTAGTCTTAGTTACTGTCAACATTCTAGAACACACACAATGTTTACCCTGTCTTCTAGAGGACTGAATACAAACAAGATATATTCTTGAGAGAGCTACTGAGCATTTTGGTGTTGAAGTTTTGTCACTTCCTTATACTCTTACAGCATTTCTTCACCTACTAAACTTTTTGTCATTTAACCTGATCTACAGCCAGTGCATGTGATTGTATTGTGTTTATCTACAGAAACAAGTGTGCACTGTGACTATTTGTAAGTGCACCAATTGCCAACACTATCATGATGGGGTATATCAATAACTATGGTATTTCTATTGGATAATTTTATTTTTTTTTCCGCTAAACAAATTAAAAAAAAACAGTATCACTTATTTTGAACACCACTTTCAGATCAAAGCACAGTAACTTTGGAAAATAAGTACTTGCAAGGGATATCAATTACATTTTTAGTGTCTCTTTATGCAACTGTAATTCTTATTTTGTTCTCTGAGACAAATGAACAGTCAGTGAGATTTGTAGTGATTTGGATTCCACTCTGCCACATAGGGTTATTACTGTAATTTTGGTCTTCAAAGGACGTGAAAAAGTGAGATAGGAGATAACACCTTCACCAGAGTTGTGAAACAAAAGGGACCACTGAAAGTTGAAGTAATGACACAGGCAGTAAAAGGAAGCTGCAAAATTCAGGTACTGTGATTGTTCTATTTAAAAAATAGGGGTTGTGAGTTTTTGCACCTGGGGAAAATGGATTTTTCTGATTGCTCAAGAAATGATCACCTATAACTGAAAGACCAAATAATAGGTAATGGTTATTGCTACAACTCATGAGAAAAAAAGAAGTGGTTCTGTGAAGAGTAACAGCAGTTTAAACCTTACAACCTGCTATGTAGTCACCTAGCAGCTCCTGTTAAACCAGAAAACTATATTTTTTGCTGTGTAGAAATTTTTTGCAAAAAAATTTCCACAGTCACTGGTGGCTGCAGATTATTTCTACATTATTAAATGGAGTAAAAAGAAGGGAAATTACTTTTGAGCATATAGTGGAATTGAACAAATTGATAGAACCCTGTCAGTATACAAGGCTCTGGGTAGGTCAGCAATTTATACAACTCATGGTGGAATCTGGTTTTGGGCAGCAAACAGAAAGGAGCAATCCAAAATCAGTTGCCCAGTGAATATGTCTGACCATAAAATACACTGCAGCATTATTGGTTTAGGGTGTGTTACTACTGAAGAGGCCAAGTAGTCACCCAGTATCCCATAAAAGATGAATTCAGGAGTTGGAGCAGGGATGATACCAATAGTAGCATTAATTGCATTTTAATTCCATGTTAATTCCCACACCCTACCCCCACCTTCTGAACCCCATCAAATATTTTGTTCTTGTTCCTTAGACATATATATTTAACACCATTAGTCTCTCAGACTAGGGTGCTTTTTGACTTCCTTCTGTCTCTTTATCTATCATCATCATCATTGTATTTCCCAGCACTTAATCTGCTTAGAAGTGTTCAGAATCTGATCATTCCTTCTTTTATTTCTGAGTTGCATTCTCTACGATAAAGAAAACAACCTGTCCTCAGACTTTGTCCAAAAGCTTTTCAACTTGCTAAGTGAATACACAGTCACTCAATAAAAGGTAGTGAATAAAGAATCCAAAATATACTCACTGACAAATGCTACAAGCTGTAGAGTCCACGCTAACACTGAGCATTTGAGGGCCATAGGTCAACTGGTAGAAACCTCAACGATTTAGACAAAATTTCTTACAACACTACTAAGTAGGAAAAAAAAAACATACAGTGAAACAGAACCTTGTGATGAGTTTAGGTGAAAAAAGAAGAGGTGAAGAAGAAACTGAACTTTTCTGATAAAAGCAGTTATATCAAGGAGAGGAGATACTCAGAATACCATCAAAGTCAAAGCAATGCCAAAAATCATTGAACAACATTTAACAAAATATCACCAGCAGAAAAACCCAAAGATTCAAGCAGAGCTGCTCTGCCCATGAAGCCATGGTATCAAACAGAGCATGAGGACAACAAAGGAAAGACATCAATAGTAGGGAGCACTTATTAGATGAGATGCACAACCAGCCCACTGGAAGGTTACCACAGAGTTAAAGGAAATACCAGACAAAAAGCGAATATATTCACTCTGCTACTCACAGAACAACACTGTAAACTTCGCATAAGGTTAAAAGTATCAAAAATGGAATGACCTAAATGTGGAGCAACAGGAGGAAGAAGAAAAGGAGGGGAAAAAAAGGGAGGAAAACAAGACAGAAAAGGAGATTTTTTTTTTAATGGAAACATAATGAAAATAAGTTCAGTTTGGTAACTTTAGAAATATTTCACATGGTAACAGAATTCATATTTTAATTAACATTGGTATTTATCCAAGGAATTAGGCAAATTGTTTCTAAACATGACAGTGCTTTTGACCTAAAGATGTCATTTATTTCTTACCCTTTCTTTTCTTGAGGTTGACTTTTCTGACTGACTCAGGAAAAAACAGACATAGCCAGATGTTTACAGATGAGCGAAACTAGTGTGTTTACAGTGATATATCATGGTAAAATCTCATTCTTCTAATAGTCTGTGAAACGACTGTCAGAAAAAGTCAAAGAAAGTTCAGATACGGAGAATGATAGAAAGAAACAATGTGACGATGAAGAACTAAAAGAAGGTTGGCTGGAGAAGCAGAAAAGGAGAAGAAACAAGAGAATAGATAGAAATAGAAGTGAGAAAAGTGGGACAATTTTGAAGTGGTCTACATAGTCTAAAGGAGTTTTTTTATTCAAACATAAGACATTTTCAAAAATATGCTCTAGGAGTATGTTTTATATGCTTGCAGTGGGGACACTAACATGGAAAAAGAAGATCTAATGTGCAATATCAGATCTTCAATAGCCAGTCCAGGAATTCATCAGCCAGCAGCAGCGTTTCCATGAGGGCAGCAGGAGTACTCCATCTATACTTCTAGGGGAACATTCCATTCTTTAAGGACCATGAATTGAATACAGGCCATTTCTAGTTAATGAAAAAATACATGGTAGTTCATGGTATCAGTTAGATGATTTGCCTTGAGATTCTTATATCATGCTATTGACAACAGGAAGAGTAAAGACAAACCTTCTAATAAGTATCTTCTATAAATGCTGTGTTTCTAGGAAAATAATCTAGACACCAAAGTCCACAAATGTTATATTAGCATACTTCTGCACAGCCATTAATGTAATGTCAACATTTGCCTGCCCCCATCTAGATTATTGCAAACAAGAAACAACAGAAAGAAAAAAGAAAATATGAGAAGGGGAGAGAAACAAGTTTCTTGAAGTTCTTCAAATAAAGAATGTAAAAGTGCAACAAAAAATGAAATGGAGGAAAAAAGGAAGAACTAGAGAGGGTGACATGAAAAAAATGGAATAGGCAAAGCAATAAGAGGTGAAAATGATACTCTGAAGCATGATTAAGTACAAGACAGGATGTCAATAATTCATATAAAGAAGTGACTATTTAGAAGTGCAAACTTTACCTCAGTTTATTTTGGAGATATAGTCAGTATACAGGTGTGATGGGGAACTGTGATCTGTCCCTAATCCATCAGCATTTTATAATTAAAAAAAAAAAAAAGAGCATGGATAATTTATACTGAATTTCATTTTGCCTCTAAGAGGTGAATATAACACGTGGAAACAGCTGGACCAATGAACCTATGACTAATAAGGGAGTTGCAGAACAGAATTATGTCAATCTGACGTATAGCACAGGAACACATATGGCTGTGACTGTACCTGATTATGAGAAGATGGAAGTAAATTTCCATACCTACCCTGGACTGATCCTGAAGGTTATCAGAAGAAATGTTCACAGTGTGCCCTATCTGTATGGGGATATATTACCAGCTATGAATCCAGATTCTCTCTAAACTCTCAAAGTAGGACCAGTATCTTCACTTAACCTTTCTCTTCTCATCAGGTAAGGCAGTATCCTGTTCAGAGAGAAGCAAAGAGGGATATTGTTTTCATAAAGGTGATGGTGTAATTTGTCATTCTCTACTGAAGCTAAGAGAACACTGGGAGATCAGATGTAGAGTAAATCTAAAAATGTTACCTAAAGCCCAAAAAAGATATTCTCATTTAACCTATACTTGGAAAATACTTTCCTTCTCAGAAAGCTGCTTTTGTGTAATTTCCCTGAAAAAAAAAGATAAACCATTCCTGACAAAGATTACCAGAGCATATATACCTCAGTCAGCTGAATATGAAGAGCTATCCTCCCACTGACACTGGGGTTGTGATGAGAGGACAGAAAGACACAGTACCTTACGACGAAGAATTAGAATAGCTGTATAGTGCAATATTTTACCTCTGTGAAAACATGAATAAAGTTTAAAACCACTTAAATTTGAGCAACAGGAAAAAAATTATAATGATCAAGTACTTCCACATGTTAGGCTTACCTAGACAAGCAAGACAGAAGTAAAATACCCCTCTTGCTTAGGGAGTAGATTTCATACTGTTTTCTCAACCATTATTTCCATTTCTGTGAAGTTAGGTGTGCATTTAAGTATCTTTCTAAATAAGAAAATCCCAATAAATTAAGTCTGTATGTGTGCTGAGTAATGCATTTGGTTTGTCCATCTTAATTTGATTTGAAAAATCAAGCCTGGGAAAAAACACACTGTATAGTTGTCATGTTTCACCTATGAGAAGGGGAGAGCAATTCAAGATTCCCAAATCCCCTTGGTGCAAATTAGGGTGAGGTAACACTCAAGGTCCTCATGCAAACAACCACTTTAATGGCACAAATACTCGCAAATGTTAACCCACTCAGAACTAACAGATATGCAGAAACACCAACTTTACTGGGACAAGTATTCCGAAACATCAGCCCTCTCACAATTACATCCACCTAAACTGTGTGACTTTGTGAGAAGTCCAGGCCGACTGTTGTGTTAGGAAAAGGAAAAAAAGAGGGGGAAGGAGGAAGGAAGGAGACAGAGAGAGGGAGGGGGACAGAGACAAGGGGAGCCCACACTCCCCCCACACACCTCCACTTTCATGATTTCTTTCGTTCCACCTCTGGGACTCTCCTTTGGTGTGTTGCCCGGACTCAGTGCAATTACTTGGGTCTCATCATTTACAATAATTGCTTTAATTTTTATGGCTATAAATATCCTTCACACACCTAAGGTTGCTGTAAAGAAGCAAAGTGTAATCATTATAAATATGAGTATTAGCATGTGCTGTTGTCCTTTACCCAGTTAAAGAGGGGGTTTTTAACAGTTTGATTTAGCTCAGTATTTGTATTGTTCTGAAGTGGCAACTGGGAGATGGAGTCTTAGAGAAAGCATTTTGTTGACACATTAAGTACATCCTGAGAAAATATTTCTGATTTTTGATGTTGTATTAACCATTCCACAATACACCTCTAAGCAGCAGTTTTGTGGATGTCTTGGTTTTTTCCTGTCCATTCTTTTGGTTATCACATGTGAAACAAGTGAAAGAACCATGAAATTTGGTACTGGGATATTTGCGCAATGCCCATCTTAGCTGTCCCTTGTTAATGTCCCCATTCTCCACCAAGCTAAGCAAAATATAAAAACATTCAGTTTTCCAAATATTAAAGCATGGTACAAAAGTCTTCAAAAATGAACCCTTTGAAAAAACTGTGTTCTACCAGCTTTTATAACTTTGCTGCATGAGAGTAGTCATGACTATCTCCTAACTCTCCAAGCTGAACTCTGCATTCAGAAGTAGCAAGATTTTGCTTTGAATCCACTATCAGATTTCAAGCTAACCATCCTTCTCAGACCACCTAATCACACCTGACACCTGACCTATTTCCTTCCAAACTGAAGCAGATTTTTAAATTTTATTTGGTATTTAAATTTATCATGGCATAAATCTCTTCTATCAGTACTCTAAGGATTGTCAATGCCAGCCTGCTAGATCGAGTTTTAGCACCTACTGAGGCATACTTGTTTCATGAGACTTAACAATTAAATTAAATAAAACAGGTGAGCAGCATGATGCAGATGATTCATAAACATGTGAATTATAGTTTCTGGGTTGTTTTTCTGTGGTTTGTTTGTTTGTTTATGGGGTTTTTATGTTCTCTACAACTGCCTGTATCATTCCCTGAGATTAGGTTTGTCAGCCACTTTCAGAAGAATTATGTCAATGTACATGTTTGGGGAAAGTCATCCTGGCATTTTGAAAGGGGCTTATTTTTTTTTCCAGCAAGGAAGGTGGGTTGGAATTAACTCTTTATAGGTAAATATTTATCACCTAAATCATTAGAAAGACAAGCTTCTTTTTTCTAAAGTGTAAGACACAGAAAATCTACAGAATATATCTACATTTTTTACATATCAGAAATAAGAATATAGTCAGAAATTTTTTTAATAGAAAAATTATGGATTTGGTGACAGTTCATATAAATTACAGTTGCAATTTTAAAAGACTCAAAGTCTTATTTATTAAAACTCATAGCAAAAAGTATTCTGAATCAGCTGAGATGGGACATCAGTATCCAAAACTAGCCATTCTGCTAGTATAGTGGAAGAAATAAAATTTGCTTTCTGACAATTTATGACTGACCAGAGAAACTATGAGTATATATTAGGAAATAGGCTCCACTTATCAGTGTTATTTAGCATCTTTCGAATGATTTTCTTGCTTTTCCTAAGCTGTAACATCTTCTTGTTAAGTAATGTGTCCTAGAAATGTGTGCAAAACCAAACTTCATTAAACTTCCCTAAAAAAAGCTTTTGGTTGCTCAGACACTGCTGACACAATGTCTAATGTCTTAACCTGATCTATGTTTTCATCTTATATACTGTTTTCCTTAAAAAATTATTATTTATCTTCTATTAGTATTCATATCTCTGCAAATGCTTCCTGCTGTATTTCTTTCTTTCACTTCCTATCCTGTTGCCCCAAACACAGTTAGAGTTTAAAAAGGAAATACATTTATAATAGTCTAAAGACTTTAATTTAAATCATCATGCACAGCTATAATCAAAAGCTGTGTAACCATTATTCTAAGTTAAGTCCTTTATAACCAGCTCTCAGGGCAGTACCAGTAGCTAGGACTGATGGATTCTTATTTGATCATTATCATAAAAATGAAAATACACTTATCTATAGAGGAATTTAAATTTTTCCTCCTTTTAATCTTTGCGTATTACTTATTTTCTTCATTACACCAATGGAAATTTTTTTTTGAAGCTTAACTTCTAAGGCTGTGACTGATTCTACTGACTTCATGGTTAGCCATGTGCAGAAGCGTTAAGCATGATGTAAAAGCTTCAGTTCTTCTAAAAGCAGGAAATAACTTTCCTTGTTTCTACAATATATATAGTGTTTTGCCTTTTTTCCATACACATTTTAACCCCTAACTGAAGGTCCTAAAAATATGAAAGCTTTATAAACACCAGTCTATCCATTACCAGAATTTATTTAATTCATAGTAAAATCCTGTAGCATCACAGTTGCTATCTAGATGAACTAAAACCTGGAAAAAACAAATTGCCTTGTCACATGACTATTTTTTGTCAGTCAGAACACCACAATTCCTTTAGAGCTCAGGCTGACTTTTAAATTCTTAATATCTCTCTTCTTTTGAGGTGATACATTTTTTTTTTTTGGAATGGGATCCAGAATATTGCTCAATTCTTGAGGGCCTTAAATAGTCATTGTATGCTAACTTCAGGCACTGACATGGAATGGTTTGGAAACCAAGATATGGAAGGAACTGTATTTTGTTGATGATCCCTTGAGTCATCCAAATGGCTTAGAACACCACTTTTCTAAGATAATAAATCCACTGGAGAATTATCTAAACTCACTCAATTTTCATTAGGATTTTTTATTCATTTTTTCTCTACTGCACTTATATTAACATCAAATTAAATATTAAAGAAAATATTCAAGGTATCCTATGGGACAATATATTTAACATAATATCTGAGGCTTATCCTTTTGACTGTCAAGTTTAATATCAATAAATAATATTCAAGCTTAATTATCAGTTGATAACATATTGCAGCACATTATTGATTTCTGACATTGACTACTAGGAGTGATAAGACTCCAGTAGCAAGTAATATCAAAATGAAAAAGGTTTTGTGTCTGTTCTCTGATTTGTACACATTTAGGAACTGACAAGAGACTTTATGGCCTGTAGACTCAACTTCCTAGGTACAGGACATATAGAATTTCCCTTGAAGTTACTGGGACTCTTGCTAATGAGTACATATGAGATCAGTCCCATGATATCACTTCAACAGTACTCAAAAAAAATTGGGAAATATAGAGCCAAACTTATTTCAGTAGTTCTGGGAATTTATATCTTCCTATGTTTCTGATTGCCTATTAGACAGCAGTAGTCCTAATTTCCATTTAATTTTCATTCATGTAATTTTAAAATGCCATTTCTTTTAATCTAAGATGTTTGCTGGTAACTGACTTCTAATTGCTTAAAAAACAGGTTCCAGTGCAATTATTAAAGAAATCTTTGATTGCCTGAGGTAGATAGATATAATTTCCTAGACTGTACAAATTAGTTATCATTGATCTGCTTGACATTCCACGCCTATCTCTATATATGTGCATACATATGTGATATATATATATATATGTGAGATATATAAATATATATATATAGCTTTAAATCTTGTTTAATAGCTGAGGGTTGTTAGAATATTTTCTGATCATGATGATTTGTGATACACAGTGATAAGTTTTCTCAGTAGAAACTGACACTGATTAATAGATAAGATAAAAACTTGCTGTTATAAATGTGCTATACAAGCACATTTTTAAAGGTAAAATAAAGTTGTGGAACTCAAGGTCCTGAAACAGAAGCAGACTGGACGACTGAGTCTTGTTTCCTCCTTCTCAACAGTATTTCTTTGGAAATGCCTTTAGCTTTTGTTGTTATTTATGGCAACATGTTGGCATAAAAACTGCTAACACCTGTGGTGGATTGACCTTGGCTGGATGCCAGGTGCCCACCCAGCCACTCTATCGCTTCCCTTCTCAGATGGACAGGGAAGAGAGAGAATAACACGGAAAATGACTCATAGGTTTAGGCAGTTTATTGCCACGATCCGAAGTGGGGAGGGGATAAGGCCGCAGCACTACACAAGAGGGTCCTACAAGGTCTGAGGTTGTGATGCAATGTCAAGTTTAATAGGGGTGCACAAGGGTTTTATAACCTCTGGTGTGGAATGCACCAGAAAATACGGTGGAGCATAAGACAGACAACCAGGGAAACAAATCAACGTAGGGACACAGGTGAAAGGGGAAGGAACGTGGGAGGAACCAGGGAAGGAAAAGGTGAATGGTAACTGTCTCCTCTCTGCACCTTCTTCAGCCTATCAGAGAGGGAAGCAGGGAAGCAGGGAAGCGGCCATGCCTGGGCATGCCCGGGAAATACAAATCCTGGGGAAACATACAATGTATATATTTATAAAAACATAAGAACTGTAAAGTCCTTATCATAAAGTCCTTTCAATTGCTGTGTGACTTTTTCCACTCCTGAAACTGCTCCCATCCTGAATCTTGCTCCTTCACAGTTTACTAAACCAAAAGTGAAAGTTTACATGCACACAAACAAAGAGGAAAATAACAAGGTTTATTCTCTACTTCCCATTAAGAAGCAATGGGTAGTAGAACGTCTGGCCATGTCCCGGGAAGCATGGCTTCAGCAACGCTAACCGGTTGCTCCAGAAGGCAAACTTTGTAAATAGCGAATGCCCCCCACTTCCTCCTCCTTTCCTTAGCTTTGATATCTGAACTGACATCATATGGTATGGAATATCCCTTTGGTTAGTTTGGGTCAGCTGGCTTACTTGTGTCCCCTCCCAGGATCTTGCCTGTCTGACCCCCCCACCCCCCTGATGGGCACGGCGCAGGGGGAGGAATGTTGAAAAACAGTGCTGATGCTGTGCCAGTACTGTTCAGCAGTAGCCAAAACACTGGTGTGTTATCAACATCTTTCTAGTTAACAATGCAAAGTTTAGCACTGTGAAGACTGCTGTGGGGAAATGAGCTCCATCTCAGTCAGACCCAATACAACACCAGATTATTCTGTGCTGTATGTGAATTTTCTAGTTGCCTTCAGAGTGAGAGCTTCCAGCATCTGCACCTTATTTATCTTTCTAGAGAATTATTAACTGTTTGATGCTATCACCCATACTGACTTCTGATGTTTGTCTACTGAATGGGTGACATAAGTAGAACGTTACAATGTAAATATGTGAATTTCATGTGACATAACCTTTGAGTAACATACGTCTCCCATTAATATATTATTAACAATATCTCCCATATTGCATTATCACTGATTCCTAAAATTTCACAAGCCCCTGTTTTGGTTTGTGTTTTTATCTTTAGCATTGTATGATTCCAGCAGGAAATAAATTGCGTGCTATTTTGGCCACCACTATATAGGAAAGATACTGAGCTATTAGAGAGTGTCCAAAGGAAGGTAATGAAGATGGTGAAGGGCCTTGAGGGGATGGTCCTGTGCAGGCCTAAGGGTTGGACTCGATGATCCTTCTGTGTACCATCCAACTCAGCATATTCTGTGATTCTGTGAAATTAAGTACCTAAAATAGCTCAAATGTTCTCCAGGATGAGACACTTCTGGGTGTATGCAGAGGTAAAAGGAAAGAATTTTGATATTCAAGTTTGTTTTATGAATATTAAATTCTTCTGTCTTTGGCCATCAAGTAAGAAGAATTTTTGAGCACTTAAGCTTTTGATGTTTAAGTTCTACACATAGCCTTGCATGGATCAGGTCCGAGTTAATTTGGTAAGCTCACAAGAGGAAACCTAACATATCAGGAATTCTGACCACTGCTAGACCCAACCACAGAAAGGCTCTGATTTCCTTACTGCAGCTGACCTAGTTGTTTTTATAAACTCTGTTCTGAGTTTGCCAATTAGGGCTATTTGCAATGGTGAATCTGTTGATCACTGTGATAAAACATTTTTCTTTAAAACTCTCTGACAATCATCAAAACAATAAAAGCTTTTAGATGCTCTCAGTCTACAGTAGAATCAATGCAAATGGTTTCTAGTCCATTGAGAAAGTGACATTTCAGAATTCTGGTCTTATTTAATGTTCACTTGGAAGGCAGTAAAAGCGTTTCCCATTAGTTTTTGTCTAATGTCTTGTGCTAACTGTCTTTTACAATGTGTCTAATTTGTGTCTGTTCTGTATGCTATGTATGTAATGATCTAAAATAATCTTCTGAAGAATCTCTGATACTGCTTGAGTTATACACATAGATGCTGGATAAGCTTTGTAAATTCTTTTTTCCCAGTGACAGTGCGGAACATAAACAAATACATTTGAATGTTTCAGCTGCTGAGTCTCCTGGCTCATTTATTGCTCTCTATATCAAAAAAGAAAAGCCTTAAGAGATTTTCAGAGTCAATGATACCATATCTTTTCTAAGCTTGATTTCATGGAAGCTTTTAAATTCGGTTCTATATACAGATTATGATGTGCACTCTTATTTAATATATACTATATTCAAATTTCAGTCTGACTATAACCTGATGGTTGTACTTTTTTTTTTCAGATTTATTAGACAAGTTATTCTATTTATCTGTCCCGACTTTATTTGCTCTGATGAGATGTTGTGGAGGCCTTTTACTGTTTCTAACATTTCATCTTTCTTAGGCTGTCACACACACAACTTTGGGTAAAATGTCACACTTCACTAACAGTTCTGATGACATTATAATCTTTCTTGTCTTGAGTCAAGCTATTCTAACAATTTTTGTCAAGACATTTAATAGGTGGTTTATTGTAGAGTATTAATTTATTTTTCAATAGAAACAATGCAAAGATTAGCTGTGTTATTTATGTCTACTCTCTATCGTTAATATAACCACTGAAAACTCACTTTTTTTGAAAAAATGTACAGATTTTTCCCCTATTTATTCTGGGCTCAGATCCAACCATTTTGTCTTTTTTTTAGGTGGGGGGGAGAACAAAACAATCTAAAGCTATGTGAGACAAATTCCTAACTGAGATAAACTGACCTATTTCCATTTACCCAGGCTACTTAAATGAAAATGTATTTGCGGTAGTCCAAAGAGGGGGCCCAATTTGTTTAGAAATTGAAAGTTTCATTGACAATCTGAGTTAGACACAGTGAGCAATTAAATAATATTTAACAATGTGTCTGCTTCTATTAAACTGTCAGTCATATAGTGTTAACTTGTACTAGCATTGTCATCAACATAAGCTCTATGACTTTCTTCTGTATTATTTATTTCTTTTCTGTTTAATTTCCTCTTTCATTTTCTACTGACACAGTATTTTGTAGTAAGTGAAGCATGAACATTCATTTTCACTTGCAAAACAGACCATTTACCTACTTGGAATGTAAAGGCGTTTAGTACACTTACCACTGAGTTTTTAATGTAGAAAACATAAAGTACAGTGTGATTACAGAGAAAAAATGTGGGCTATGCACTTAACACAATGTCTTGAACATTTTTAATGGAAATATATATATATATGAAAAATATATATATTAAGAAAAAAGTAGTGTAATGAATATCACAACATGAGCCTGTTCTCTATGTTTTCATGATTGTAGTGTTTCAGAATAGCCATAAAGTTGTTGTTTCTAACCCTTTGAGAATGTTTTTGACTGATGAAATTTCTAATGGTAGATTAACAACATATCATATTCTAGCTTTGAATCACTACTGGGAGAAAAGTGCCATAATAAGGCTTCTGTTTTTGCTTTTTATACTCAAATATACTCTTGCTTAGATAGTAATTTGGGATAGCTATGAACTGGAGGTTCTTGTGAACTTTGTAATATTGGAAATATTTATTTTTATCATTGTAAGTATTCTTACATGCATTTTCTATTTATTTTCCACACTGAAACTGGTCCACCCACAGCAAATATACATAACTTTATGAAGATCGATTCCAATAAAGGACTGTCAGGGTCATGATTTTGTCGATAAGCTTTCACTCCACAGGTCCTGTCTGATGCTCTTGAAAACTGAACCAAAAAAGCCTTTAGCTAGACCTTCAACACAGCCTTTAGTAGTATTCACACAGTCAACTCAGTGAAATACAAACTGATAACTTGGTGTAAAACTGGCTAAACTCTCAGGCTGAAAGTGGTCCAATGTCCAGCTGGCAGCCACCTCATGGGTAAGTATTGCAGCTAACAATGTTTAATAACAACCTGGATGGTGGAATGGTGTGCATCCTCAGCCAGCTCACAGCTGATATTAAAATGGAGGGAGTGGTGCATTGTTACCTATGGTGACCTCTACAATAATAATAATAAAAAAGAAATAAAAAGATGTACAAAAATGCAAACAAAGGAGAATGCAAAACTCAATATCTAGGACAAATAACCTCATTCACCAGTACAAGCTGAGGCAGAAAGACTAAAATACAGTTTTGCCAAAGAAAACCAGATAAACACCAAAGCTGAGCATGAGCTGACAGTTTGATTTTGTACCAAAGAGGGCCAACCATATTGTTGTGGTTTAACCCCAGCAGGCAAACCACACAGCCACTCAATCACTCTCTTTCACAATCTTTGGGATGGGGAGGAGAATTGGAAATAAAACTAAAAACTCATGGGTTGAGATAAGAGCAATTTAATTGTTGAAATAAAGTATAATAACAATTATAATAAAATAATTATAATTGTAATGAAAAGAACAAAGAAAGAGGAATTAATCTCAAGAAAAACAAGTGATACACAGTACATTTGTTCACCACTCACTGACTGATGCTCAGCCAGTCCCCATGCAACAATCACCCCTCCTACCAATCTCACCCAGCTGATATACTACTGGTCATGATGTTTGACTGTGTGGTATATCCCTTTGGCCAGTTAAGGTCAGCTGTCCTGCCCATGCTCCTCCCCCTCAGCTGCTTGTGCAACTCCTCATTGGCAGAGCATGAGATGCTAAAAGTCCTTGACTTAGGGTAGTCACTAAGCAGCTATTAAATCATCGATAGCTCTTGAATATCTCCAGTGAGGCAATTCTGTGGACCTGTCTGGCGTAGATCTGTGCAAACCAATTTATTCTGCTACTCAATGCCTTCTCATAAGGTGTTTATAGGTAGGTACATAAATGTTTTAGACACGGGAGTTTAAGAATTGTGATCATGAAAATAGCTATTCTGAGTTTTGCGTTATGCAGTCATGGGTTACCACGTCCATGAGGTTACAAGAACAAAGTAAGAATCTAACTCAATATTTAGCTTTCACTTGTACCCATCTGTAAGTGTCAAGAGCACGAAACTGGAGGGTATTTGAACTCCATCTGAAACAATGTGATTCTTGAATTTGTCTCTGTATATTGGCTATGTAAAGTTTTGAACAGAGCTTGGAAGTACAGGAAGCCCAAACAGAGATTTTTAAAGAGTTTGTTAGATTTCTGCCCATCAACTGACAATCCTTTCTTACACATGCTTTTTTACAGTTCTGTACTTCAGGTGGTGTCTTCATTTCATGGGATTCTTTTCTGTGCTTTTTACTTAATGTTTCAAAGCACTTTGAATATGAATAAATGGTAAATACACTTAGGCCTGTGTAAGTAGCCCTTTTCATTATATAAACTCCTGTCTTAAGAGATTTCTAAGTATCTCCATAAATAGAAAACAATTTGTTTCTAAGAAAAAAACATTATATGTTAGTCCCTGGAACGCAGTAGTTGAATGTTACTTGTTATCTTAATTGTCTGCTTGTATACGTAGATTTCACTTCTCAATAATTCAAAATGATATTAATTATATGAGCTAGAGCTAATAAACTTTAGAGATGCCTTCTTGTTCCCATAAAGAAATAGATATCTGTGCACCAGAAGTTCTAAACAACTGGACAGAGAAAATACTTGCCAAAAAACACTAGGAACATACTGTAAGAACTGATAGTTTTGCTACAGTACGTTTTTATCCATAATAACACAGAAGTTTCCTGAGAAGTACTTCATGGTGTTTGTTGTGGTTTAACCCCCACCAGCAACCGAGCACCATGCAGCCACTTGCTCAATTCCCCATCAGCAGGACTGGGGAGAGAATCAGGAGACTCATCATAATTTAGGAATTATGCTCCCAAATTTAGTTCTCCGAGACTCTCCAAACCATGCACTGCTTCCTCACTTCCCCCTCCCCTTCTCCCTTTCTCTGATGCAGGATGGAGAAGAGAATTGGAGACACAAAAGGGAAAAATCACAGGCTGAGATGAGAAAAATTAATTGGAAACAGCTCAGCTGGAGTCCGGGACAGTCCTGATCCGATGTGAAAGACGTCTGTGGCTGAGGGGAAGGGGCTCCGAAGGTCAGGGGTACTCCAGTAAGCAAAAACCCAGGTACCAAGGGAGAGAGTTCAGTGCGTGCCTGCTTTTATCTCCTGTCTCCCGAGTTCCTGGGATGTTTCACTTCAGGGACTCACCTTTCTGTCAGGTCCTGAGACACTGGGAACAGTCTTTTCACAGTCCAGCTCGGACAGGGGGTGGAGGGGTGTTCCCCACTCTCTGAATTACATGGTGGTATGAAACAATTTGTTAAAAATCTTTCCCATTTAACTAAAACTACAACAAAATAAATGCCATTTAGAGAAAACTGTATGTCTATTTCTAGAAAATTAAAATTACTAGCTTTTCCAAATATAGACTCATGTTCACATAACAAATTATCAAATAAAAACTGAAGGACTTCTAAACTGTACATGAAATAGAAATTCTAAGACACATCATGCTTCCAAATTCAAGGAAAATAGTGAAAAATCTACTCTGATTATCCCCATGCATAGTATACTACTTTTAAAAATTTACCATACTTACTTCTTAATTTTTAGAGGCCCTGAAGCAAACCTGAACAAGCTACTGGCCTATTTTTCACCTTCACTATTCAGAATTGTCTTTTCAACTTTCTAAAATTTAGTAATATTAGAATACAGTTGGAAAAAAAGTTTAGAAAAAGAACCTAATTCAAGAAAGAGTTTTTGTAACTGAAAGTTTCTAATTCTCTTAGGGCAACTGCATGTCTTGTCTTGGCTAAGAAGAGGCCTTAGAAAGAACAATATTTTCCTTCTCTATATGAAGATTCTATTACAATTTTAGAAAAAGAAAATAAAAGACACACTGGATAGTTGTATTACTACTTTCAACAGCATGTCTTCTTAGAAGACATTCCTGGTACAAAATATGAGTGACAGTTTTCCTTCTTATAAACAGTCATTGGAATCAATCAACTGATAAACTGAAGGTAAGTGATGGAATTAATTTGCTGGTTGTTCAGAATGTTGTTTTATATGCTATAACTCTTGCCATAAAAATGTCTGTATTTTATCTGTGTATTTAACTTGTAGATTTGACCAGCAAAGTACAGATTGTGGAGGTATTGTGTGTTAGTGATCTGAGTTTCATCCTGATGTCCTTAAGCTACTCACTACTGAGGCTAGAGCTACCCAAAGCAGCTTCATTTGCTGATATTATCATCTGCACAGTATCTCAAGAGTTGTACTGGTAGTCTACTATGAACAACTTATTGATTATTTTAGAACCAAAAAAAATCTCATTACCATTGGAGAAGTTTGCATTTTCTTGTCATCTAACTTTCACTCCCACGAGTATGCATATTTGCTGAAAGTAAACTTTATATGTAAACTTTCTTGTAACAATGTCTATCCCTAGATAGTGATGGAGCAAGGGTTTGGATTTAGCACTTTTATCATCTTCTGAATCATTCCCATCTGCAGTGCAAAGTCCCTCACCATCTGTACCATGCCTGATAACTTATGCAGGCAATACAAATACTTGTCTCTTATTTCCATCAAGGGCATTTTCTTAAACATGAGACATTTCTCTTGTAGGCCCTAATTCGGCAAAACACTGAATCTATACATAACAATCAACTCTTCTTCATCAAACTGAATGATTGATGAAGAGTTCTCTTACTTTCTTTAGGGGAAGGTTCCTCTCTAGGAATGAGACACGCTAGATCTCACACTCTCACACACTGCAGCAGTTGTCCATAGTGCGCAGCCCTTCTGAGTTCTGGTACCACCTGCTCTGGCTTCTTTCACTCAGAAATTCCAACAGCGTTGTACACACAGGTAGAGAGACACTTACCCAGGCAAATGGTCAGAAATAGAGTTTAATGAGAAGAAACGACAGATTGCTCATATCAGGCACAGGGCATGACCGTTCAAGCACTGTAACCAGCACCTGCTTAGACACAATGATCTCTTTCAGCCCCTTGTCCTTCTATTTTCCCCACTTGTTCCTTCTCTAGCCAAATCCCCTTCTCCAGTTCTAAATCCCAAAAGTAACTGCAAGCCTTTCTCTGGCCCCATGGTGATGGGTGTCCACCATAGACATGGGGCTGATCACCACCTGTGGCTGAGGCAGGGTTCCCCCCTGCTTTCAAACCTCTGGCCTCTGTGTGTATGGCAATGAACTCTTTATCACTTAATGGTGCTATCCATGATAATTTAGGGTAAATCGGAGCCTTTGAGAAGACAAAAATATCTTCTGAAGCATAGGGAGACTGAAGTTTTGCAAGCTTAAAGGGTGCCAGAGCACAAAAGGAAGCAACGAGATAAGTTGCACATGAATTATTCCAGCTGGTGTTCTGCACAGATCACGTCTGTGCTGCTCATGAAGGGACAGCCTTCCAATGTAGCCTACAACAAAACTGTTATCTTCTAATCCAAATAGCAGTTTTATTCTTATATTTTGTATTAGGTTTGTGTGGCAAGGTTTTGGTAGCAGCAGGTTTTTGGTAGCTTCTGTGAGAAGCTGCTGGAAGCTTCCTGTGTGTCTGACAGAGCCAATGCCAGATGGCTTCAAGATGGACTCGCTGCTGGGCAAGGCCGAACCAATCAGCAATGGTAGCAAAACCTCTGTGATAACATATTTCAGAAGGAAAAAATGTTACTGTGCAGAAGTAATTGTGGCCAGAGGAAAGAAGACTGAGAATATGTGAGAAAATCAACTCTGCAGACCCCAAGTTCAGTGCAGAAGGAGGGCAGGAGGTACTCCAGGCACCAGAGGGGAGATTCCCCTGTGGGCTGTCCCTCTGCAGCCCATGCAGGTCCACAGCGGAGCAGAGATCCACCTCCAGCCCATGGAGGAGCCCCACACCAGACCACACGGATACCTGAAAGAAGGCTGTGACCCCATGAGGAGCCCATGCTGGAGCTGGCTCCTAGCAGGGACCTACAGACCTGTGGAGAGAGAAGACCAGGCTAGAGCAGATTTACTGGTAGGACTTGTGACCTCATGGAAGTGACCCATGCTGGAGTAATCTGTTCTTGAAGAACTGCACCCCATGGAAAGGACACAAACTGGAGCAGTTTGTGAAGCACTATAATCTGTGGGAAGAACTCACGCTGGAGAAATTCATGGAGGAATGTCTCCCATGGGAGGGACCTCAAGCTGGAGCAGGGGAAGGACTCCTCTCCCTGAAGAGGAAGAAGTGGCAGAAACTACCAGTGATGAACTGATTGTAACTCCCATTCCCTGTCTCTCTGGGTTGCCAAGGAAAGGAGGTGGAGCCCACGAAAGAGAGAGAAGTTGGGGGTAAGGTGATATAAGATTAGTTTTACTTCTTATTATCCTGCTCTGATTTTGATTGGTAATAAATTAATTTCCCCAAACTGAGTCTGTTTTGCCTGTGATACTGAGTGATCTATCCCCACGCTTATTTCAACACATGAGGCTTTTCTCTTCCCCGTCCAGTTGAGGAAGGGAGTAACAAAGTGTTTTGGTACCTGGGTACACAGCCAGGGTCAAGCCACCACACATTGAAAAAAGAAGTAAGATGTCCAAAAGGTGGGAAGAAAGATTTCAATTTCTACCCCAGAACATTGATTCACTGTGTTTCTTGGACAGCGGATAGCATTTCAAAAGTAAATATCATTTATTGTATGTAAGAAATATAAAAATAAGACAATAAATAGGTATGCTACAAAGGTATTGCTGATGGTGAACTGAAGATATCTCACTGCTCGGCTACATCATAGGTATCACAGAATCACAGAATATGCTGAGTTGGAAGGGACCCACAAGGATCATCACGTTCAACTCCTGGCCCTCCCTCCACAGGACCATCCTCACAAAATCACCCCAAAATTATAAATCAGATTCTTTATGAAGAATGGCCCTCTATGAAATAAGGCTTTTAAAAGTCCACAAATTTTCATTGGTTTTCAAAATTAAATACTTTATTGTTTAGTCTATGTTTAAATTGAAACTAATTCTCATCATACTAAATATCTTAAATAATGGTAGTATTAAGTCTTTACATTAAAAAGAATGGTAAGAAATTTTGGAACAATACGGGCACAACTGGGACAGAGCCCATTTATTAATCTGAATGGAGGATAGATGTTCAATACTTTCCTAAGTGGGACTTCCATCATTTGTACTCTGAGCTTCTTATTTATTCATAACATCATCTACAACGGATGTGTCCTCACATTTTCAT
Source organism: Corapipo altera (assembly GCF_003945725.1). Classification (NCBI taxonomy): domain Eukaryota; kingdom Metazoa; phylum Chordata; class Aves; order Passeriformes; family Pipridae; genus Corapipo; species Corapipo altera. The sequence goes on from NW_020884872.1 coordinate 11,706,026, forward strand.
CCAAGTACAAGGTAGAATCTAGTGAAAGATTTTTTCTTTACTGCTTTTATTTTTATGATCTTCAATTTGCTAGTTCTCTAAAAAGGCCAAATCTCTATTTGATTTTATTCCCTCTAAAAATGCTTTCTTATGTTCTTTAATTCCATTAAGTATTGGTTTTCTCTCACTTTTTTTTCTCTTCTGTCTCAGGATTTTTTAATCTTATTTTTATTGATTTTTTTTTTTATCTACTGAACAATGCTGAAATATCTTCAGCTTTTGATTGTTTCCTTAAATTTCATGTCCCCATTTGTTTACAGCTACAGTTTCTTTAAACTTTTTTAGAACTTTCTGTTTAAAGTTCAAAAAAATATATATTCAATGAGTGTATATTCAGTGTTGACCAAAGTACAGATAAGAAATTACAGGAGCTAAGATTAAAATATAGATTAGACCCCGTTCCAAAATTTAAACCTCATAAATTGTATTGTGTTTGCTAGTAGAGAAGAATAGATTGTGCAGACAGTAAACACATGGAAATTCATGTTCATATCTAGTTAGACTCCTGAAAACTCTATGCCCTTCTATTGCACCCTTGCTTATTATTTGGCTAATATGACTTGCAAGTAACCTTTTAAATGTAAATGTCTATGTAAAATCTAGTTTCTCCTGGACTAGAAAGATCATACATATACTGTAGACTACTAGTATTATTTGCAATAATCAACAAAGACCAGAGTTATAAAGTAGGGCAAATACAACCTGTCCTTGAATAGTGTTTGTTATGTCTTATTTCCATTCATGACAATTTTCTTTTGGCACTTTGTAAACACTGAAAATAATACATACTAACTACTGGAAATGTTAAGGTAATGGCAATCAAAGTCTCTGTTCTTCTCTGGTGAGGCCCCAGCTGGAGTGCAGCATTCAGCTCTGGAATCCCCAACATAAGAATGGTGTGGACTTATTGAACCCATTCCAGAAAAAGGTCATGAAGATGAACTGAGGGCTGGAGCACCTCTTCTATGAAGACAGGTTGAGATAGTTGGAGCTGTTCAACCTGGAGAAGAGGGACTTTTTGCAGGGGCATGTGATAGGACAAGGGAGAATGACTTTAAACTGAAAGAGGGTAGATTTTAGATTAGATATTAGGAAGAAATTCTTTATTTATGAGGATGATGAGGCAGTGGAATAGGTTGCCCAGAGAAGTTGTGGGTGCCCCATCCCTGAAAGTGTTGAAGACCAGGTTAGATGAGGTATTGAGCAACCTGGTCTACTGGAAGGTGTCCCTGTCCATGTCAGAGGAGATCGGAACTAAATGATCTTTAAGGTGCCTTCCAGCCCAAACCATTCTGATTCTGTGATTCTATGATTATTCAATCAAGCAAAGTGGATTGAGATTGTTTTTCTGCAAGTCTTTGTGTGGATGTATGAAGTGTTGTAATTTCTCAGCTCAAGATACGCTGTTTGTTCATAAATTACACTTACTCTTACAAACATATAACACCTAAAATAGTCATATACCTTTTTATCAGTTTTTGGAAATACTGCTTGAACAAATACTGAATGTCTGATGTCTTTTCAACACTATTTGGAATCTCATGATTTTTAATTGTTTGGAAAAGTCAATTTCAGTCTCTGACACCTTCAAGAATTAATGTAGGAAGTGTCAAGATGTTTATTAAACTAATGAATAAATAGTATATAAAAATGTCACTGAAATTTTATCTTAAATAAAGTTTTAATTTAATTTCACTTGTTTGTTCCAGAATAGTTTGTTCATCCAGAATTTACAGTTTTCAGCTGTTTTGTCAATTCTGATTTTGTCAGGCCTAACTTTCCTGTGTCATCAAAAAAAAAAAAAAAAAAGGTATATAGAATAGGCATGTTACCCTGAGTAGCCAGATATACCCATGTTTCTTGGAACCAGATATCAGCTTATTTTTACCTCTCTAATGCAGAGTGCATTGGTTTCCTTCTTACGGGAAATACTTTGTGAAGAAGAATTTGATCGTTGATCTGTGTACATCTAGAAAAAAGGAAGACTCATTCCTGCATAATCCTCATTTCCAAAGAGGATTACTCTCATATGCAAAGATCAATGAAAGTATTATTAAATCTCCCAGCCCTTTTGCCTTCCTGTGCAAAGCTCATATTGCCAATTATTTTAAATATGTCTGACTCTAATTTTAGTGGAATATTTTTGTCATGAAGTGGAGAGATGTTGAATATTTTATATCAGCCTGATCTCAGAAGGAGTTCTAAACTATTTAATACCTTATAAGATGTCATTGGGCTAAAAGGGATCACTTTAATAACAATCCATCTCACTATCAAATTTGTCACCTATATGGACATTTATTTTTTTTTCCTAACAAATGCTTCACTCTCTTTCACTCTGATAAAACAATGAATCAGTTGACCCTGGGTTACTAAAATTTCCATACTTATTCTAATTCTGGAGAATCTGAATGCTCTAATTTATCTCTTACCTCAGAAAGTGCCTTAGACTATTTTCTTCTACTGTATAAAAAGAAGTACTTGTGTCTAGTATGCTTGAGCAAAAACATCAAAATTCTTATGGCAACAGAAATTATTTGACTTCCTTTGTACTGTAGACCCATGACCATGACAACCAGTATGTTAATTTACTTGCTTAAAACTTGTAATTTTAAAATGACTGGTTTCAGTAATCAGTCTCTCTGGTTTTAGTAAAAAACATCCAAAAGAGGTAGCTGAATTTGGACTCCAATGTATTACACAAATATGTACTTTCAAAGCACTAATTAGTTCACCTTGAAAGCAAAAGGTTCATAATTTGGTTCTACTCAAGGACTGACAAGTTTCAGGAAAATGAATTACCCTAAGCTAGAGAGACAAGGAGTGGACACATAGCAAAGCAACAGACAACACAGGTAGGATTCATTTATCCAGACTTGGATATCTACAGAACAGCAGTTAATTTAATTGATTTTACTTCTCATAGAATCTTGGAGGGGCTGATTAATCTATGTTGTTTGTCCATCTTAGATTGATATCTACTGTATTGTGTGCATGTTTATTACTCTCTCATTAACTATAAAGTAAGGCAAGACAACAATCTTAAATGCATATTACACTGAGGTGAAACAGATCTCAAATTATCATTCCTAAATATCCACTTCTACATGGTCTGTAGAAATATCTGAACCACCTTCCTTAGCTCTTTGCATACTGAAAAATATTGAAGGAGCTTTTATCTCTCAGAATGCTTTTGTTTCTTTCTTCTTTTACTTTCTACAGTTTTCAAGAGAATCCCACACTTTTCTAAGTCACGGGAGTCACTGAACAGGCTGTTAAACACCAGATTAGTTACTACTGGGTCAGAACCAACTTATGGAAAGTGTGTGTGTGTGTGTGCATTTGTGGAGAGGGAAGGGATGGGTTGAACCTCATGGAGATGGAGTGGCGTCGTGTCCCTCATGGCAGTCCCTGGAACCCACATGGGGAAGCCCCAGAGTAGCTGTCAGTCCCAAACAGCCCTGAAAAACTGTAACACACCAAACCTCCTGGAGCCCCTAACCCAGCCTCAGATTTGCAGGAACAGTGAGGACACTGCCCCTCACCCTGACCTGGAATCCTCAGAGTGGCTGGTGGGTCAAAGACTCCACCTGGAGGGGTTGGCCATAGGGACCAGAGCAAATAAAACCAAGGGTATGTGTTTGCCTTGTGTCGTGGCCCTGCCATTGGACTCATGAGAGCTGGTCTACAAGGGTTTGGTGGTAGCTATATAATCTGCCTCTCCCTCTTTCTCCTTCTCTCTTCTTGATCCCTTTGCTTCTCTTTCTCTGCTCCTTTCTTAATGCTCAGGGTTGTTTGGAGCAGGAGGGGTTGGGTCTTGCTTTGTTGTGGAATTAGTTTACTGCATTTTGACTTAAGTGTTGTGGATTAATAGCATATGTTGAACCAGTATCGTAGTAGAACATTTTTGTCTAGCTTGTGTGGTGTCCTTTTGAACTTTGGCCAAGTCCCTTTATCTATTCCCCTAAATTAATAAAAAAATTCCTTGGGAACAAGCCCTTGGCTTATTGTCTTAACACTGTCTTGAGGTACTAAAGACTCTATATCTATATACTAAAATAAAACTCATAGCCAATCTCATGAGCTGGCATCTCCTAGGGCTAGAGTTTTACACAGGCCAAAATTTTAAATGGTTGTACTGTCTGTGACATACCCTGAAAAAAGTTATGCTATGAAAGCAATGTTACAGTCTCATTGAAATATAATAAAAAATGACACTTGAATGTGACAAACTAAGAACAGTGGCTTTAATGAAATATATTCAAAATATACAGGAGTGCATAAAGACACAGTTTTAAATTTATACTTTGCAGATATCCACATCTCAGATGTTAGGGGAGGGCAGGAAATAAACAAGCAAGCAAACATCAAGCCATCTTAGTCAGATGAATGAAAACAAAACCAAACCAAAACAAACCCTATGGATTTTGACAGTTATACTTTCATCGTATTTCTCTGATTATATGCTACTGTATTCTCTTTCCACTTATTTAACCTGGCATGTCCTCCCTTGAAATATGCATTACAGTGTCTGTAGAAATGGTAATAATTTCCCACAGGACGGTTAACATTTTCACCATTTCAGGACTGCATTTTAAATTAACGTTTCCCAGGGGCTGTATGTACTGAGATAACTGTCCAGATGCATAACTGCAGACAATGTCTGCGGTGTGCAGCTTGAATTGATGTGTCCTCAATCAAGTCTTAGAATAGTTCTAGTTTATTAGAGGAAACGGGACCAGATTTACCAACTGAAAATAGATGTAGCGGTGTGCTAGTGACACCCATCTTGATTTACAGCACATATCTTACAAAAGAAGTTTCTGTGGCATGGTACTCACTCTATTCACCTTCCGTTAGCTGGGAATTTATGTTAGGAGAAACTGCTGGAGGAGAAACAACAAATTAACGAATCATCTGAGAATCACAAAATAAACAGAACAAAATAGAATTGCATTCTGCTTTACATTTTGTTCTTAATCTATAGGCACAAATTTAGAATACAATGTAATTCTTAATTCTTCAGTACTTTGCATTGCAAATTTTCATTATTATGTGCAGCATAGTGATTCTTCTTTAACTAAAGAAGAAAATAATGTTAAAATAATAATCTGATCACCTTTATGGTCATTTTAGCTATTATCTTTCACAGAATCACAGAATATTCTAAGTTGGAAGGGACCCAAAAGCATCATCGAGTCCAACTACGGGATCTACGAGTCCAACTACCCAGCCTCTACGGGTATCAAACCCACAAACCAGGGCATTACTGGCACTGTGCTCTAAATTTCTCCTTTAAGATACACTATTCTTTCAAATGTAGCAAGTTCAGCATCCTGAGCTGTATCAGAAATAGTGTTGCCAGCAGGACTTGCGGAGCGATTCACCCCTTGTACTGAGCACGGATTGAACCACACCTCAAGTCCTGTGTCCAGTTCTGGGTCCCTCAATTCAGGAAGGACATTGAGGTGCTGAAGTGAGTCCAGAGAAGGACAATGAAGCTTGTGAAGGGTCTGGAGTGCAAGTTTTATTGGGAACTGAGGAAACTGGGATTGTTTAGCCTGGGGAAAAGAAGGCTCAAGGGTTATCACTCTCTACAACTACCTGAAAGGAGGTTGTGGTGAGGTGGGGTCCCTTCTCCCAGGCAACCAGTGACAGGATGAGAGGACATAGTCTTAAGATGCACAAGGGGAGGTTTAGGCTGGACATTAGGAAGAAATTCATCACAGAAAGGTGAGTAGATACTGAAATGGACTGCCCAGGGAGGTGGTGGAGTCACCATCCCTGGAGGTGTTTAAGGAAAGACTGGACATGGCACTGAGTGCCACGGTGTATTTGACATGGTGGTGTTTGGTCACAGGTTAGATTCGATGATCCCAGAGGTCTTTTCCAACCTACTTGATTCTGTGATTCTGTGTAAAATTAGCTTAATTAATATTTAATCCTTGTTATCAGGAAGGAACTTTTCAATTCCATTAAGCTACACTATCCAGAAGCCCTTCTTACAGCAATAAAATGTTTCAATAGAGAGCTGCAGACTAAGACAAAATACCTTGCCGTAGTAAGCATACAACAAGTCTTTAAAATATGTCTTTCAAGAGATGGATATTTCAAGATATTTTCTTTTTTTCTTTTCTTTTTTTTTTTTTTTTAATAAAGAAGAGGTCGGTTCTTCTAGTCTTGAGATGAAAAAATGATACTCAGGAGAAAGGTAAGATCCTTGGCTGACAAAAACGATGCATACATTCAAGGTATATGAAGATGAAAGATGAAAGCAATAAAACACTCAGAGAAATGTTTTCTCTTGGATCTGAATATTTTTGTGCCATTTAATTCCAGAGATTTTTGGTTTGGAACCCTTTATGAGCTATAATTTATTTCCTTCCTTTATCATGTGTTGCTAAAGAGTTTATTACAAAATGGTATGAAAAATAAAGGAGTACTATAATACTTAAAAATATACTTAGAGCAGAACTTAGATTCTAGCCTACTTTTACTGTATGGCTTCAGATTTAGGAAGGTTTTAACATGGAGGCACAATATTCTCTGCAGCTTTCTTTGAGAGTGAGTGCTGTACCTAGGCTGTAGTCATTCTTTGACTAGTGAGCATCTTGCAAAAGAATGTTGCATAAATGGTATTAAATATAAAAAATAGGGAGTTGTTGAAGATTATTCAGCTTTGTAGGTTTTTCTAAATCTAATTGACATTCCAGATTCGTTCCTAGTAAAAGCACATACACAATATAAGCTGTCCTGTGGATTAGCTGAAATTTTAGTGATCTGGAGCAATGAATAATGACTAAGCTATCTGGTGGAATTAATAGTAAAATATTGTTTTCCTGTGATAACCTACGTTAAGTATAATTTGAGATTGAAAGGTTCTAAATTGGAGTCTGGAATGATTCTATTCATTTGAACTCATGCATGTGGCATTTGTAAAAAGGTTTCAGTGTTTATCACAACTCCACCATAAGTCTATTATCTTAGTATGGTCATTAAAAGTTACTACAGGGTAAAACTGTTGGCATACCTGTACAACTGTACAATAACGTCAGGATTTCTTTGACACTTCCTAGGTTTGGGTAAAGGGAAATTTTTAATCATCAAAAGTATGGAAATTTTTGTCCAGAAGACCAATTCATACTCTAGAAAAGCATCTTTTTTGTATTTACATGATTATCTACATTAATAATAGATGCATAGTACTAAAAGCTATTTTTTAGCTGCACAGTGATCCCTTGCTCTGGCCATCCAAATCAAAGCTCACACTGAAACCTAGTAGTCTTGTGCTTAGTAAATGGTCCTGTACAAGATAATACCCAGAAATACAAGGTACTGTGAACATAGGCTTCAAAAATTAAAAAAATTAAGAAAAAAAACACCACCATTAGAAAGAGTTCCAAACGTCCTCCAAAAGACTAAAATCTCAGAAGAAACAAATCAAAAGGCTCCTTTTAGCAATTCTAATAGTATCAAAAGGACCAATGAGAAAAGGGAGGGGGAGAATATTTTTCTTCATTAGGGGGATCAAAAATTTAGACAGGGATTTAGGTACTTGGTACTAAATTTTGGTCTGTTTCATGGATCTTGGAGAGGTCTTTTTAATGCTCCCTGCTTCAGTTCCTGCCAGAAGCTCCCCTCTGCCTACTTTTGTTTAGTTTATCTAGACTATGAAATCCATGAGACAGGAAGACTTATTATTTCAAACATAGTACGTGTATGGAGCTCCTGTACCTCATTGCATAGAGTTCTTCAGAGCACTCTCAATTATTTATGGAGTTTACAGATTATCTAGAAGCAGAGCTGGTGTTTATGTAAAGTCTCCACATTTCTCTTATGAATGCATACCTCAGTCTGTTTAACATTCCATACTCTGCTGTGTCCTACCTCATTAGTCCTAGAGGAATGTTGGTAGAATAAATAGGAAAGACTTCAGGAACTTTCAGCGTTGCAAAGCCACTTCTTCTGCACATCATGTAGGATTTGTATAACCCCAGATTAATGTTTTTTCCTGACTGGAGAGCTGAAATTTAGTCAGTATTTTAATTTGGTTGCCTTTTGGATTTATGCTTACTTTTTTCTCTCTTAAGTAACTAAACAGCAAAATATAATTCAAAAGCAGTGGAATTCTGTCTGCCATTTAGTTCATACTATGGAACCCTCCTATTCAAAATCAGAATTTTCTGTATACCGGACTGTTCCACTTACAGACTCTTTAAAAAACATTTCTCATATACTTCTTGTAGGAAAGGACCACACAAAGATCTTCACAACAGATTTTTTTGCCATATAAATCTATCATTTGAGATGTAAAATTTACTTTTTTTCTCTTACACTTTCATGACATTCTCTCAAACATGTCTGCAATTCCTATCCATTAAAATTGTTAATTACTCTTAGTTAATATACTGATTTTTTGGTAAATTGATGGGAGATGAGCATCTCAGGTTAACGCAGAAACCTAGACAAGTTCACAATATTGTTCAGATTTATATCTCAAGCTCAGACTACACATACAGGTCAGCTGCTGTTAGCTGCAATTAAGCTGCCAGGAACCTGCATCCGTCAGTGCAGAACATGGAAAAATCAACAGCTGAGAATGAGCCAGTCTATTTTGTTTAGAAAAAGCTTGCAAAAACATGCAGGTATATCCTTACAGTGGTTTCTGCCAGCTTTCTACAAATGAATACTTGAAGAGTCTTTACACGCCATATTTATTGATTTCTTCTGAAAAACTGAGAAAATATTTCTAAATGTCATTTTGGTGAGTTTTGGAAAAACAAGCCTAGATAAAAGGAAAAATTAATAAACCAAGGTTGTGGGGGTTTTGTATGCATAATTAGGTGAAGGAGCCTCTCCAACAAGCTATTGCTTCAGAAGCTCTTCAACTGTGTTATTGAAAAGGAGAACATAACAGCATGCTGCTGCAATGTAAGAGAGGGAATCAGCCCACACTGTTTCTATACACTCATAGACTTCTATGACTGATTCTGCCTGAAGGGAGACTCCCAGTCCATAAGGTTCAAACTATTTGTATGGAACTAATAGAGTTGCCAGCAGATCAGTGTTTCACATGTTTTTGGAGTGGCGTGTGAGAATAAGTCAGGAGAATCTAAGGCATCTAGAGTGGTACTGGGAGCTGCTTTGGCTTAACATATCTCAAATCACTCTATCTGCATGTATTTCCATGCAGGAGTGGGATTCATGTGTCTGGTGCCATTTTACACATTTCCCTGCACTTCAGCCACCACCAGAGGACGGTGCAGGTCTCTTGCAGGTTCTGAGTTGCACCTGTCAGGGTCATGTGAAGCTCTTGGATTCCCAAGAGTCTTTTAGATGACATTAAATGCCTCTTTTAAGTAGCTGGAGAGCCTTCATATGGTCTAGGTCCTGCAGAGTTCAATGGAGATGTTGTTGATGCAGTGAACAGTTTATTGTAGACCAGACCCATCTGTCTACTTGAGGGTGAGTTGAAAACTGCTGCAAACTATAAATTCACTGAGTAGCTCTTCATTAATTTTAGTGAGAACTCAGACCTGTGGAGGTACATAGGAACTTAAAATGAAGACTAATACTTTTTACCAACTTCATATACACTTACAAAATGGTGACATGGTTGATAAGTAATAGTGGCAACTAAAAAAAAAAAAAAAAACCAGAGCAAAGATTAAAAAGCACATTTCCAGACATCTTCCCAAATCTCAAACTATTTGGACATCAGGTACGTAAACTTAAAAAAAAAAAAAGGTACAGCAGTGCTAAAAGCAAGGGGAAAAAAAGATTATTTTTATGGAAAAAAACAATACAAACATTTTGGGACATCAAAACACTTGTGCTACTCTTTTTATTTTATAAGTTTCACAAATCTACAATAGAACAGAAGAGATTAGATTATCCTCCATTTTCTATCCTGAATACTATCAAAATTTTGGGCAAGATTTTGGCAATGAAAGCAAAGTTTCCTTCTTATTTTGTAGCAGCCTGTATGACATACAAAATAAATTTGTTCACAAAAGCAATAAATACATAATTAAGTAGGTAATATCCAGATTCTGTATAGATGTATCTCATTTTTAGGAGAACACACACATCTTAGCCATTTATGGTCTTCAGATCAATTGCATGCCCTGACCAATGTCGGTATAATTTGAAAAGTTTTCCCTTTTTTATAGAAACAAAATACTACTAGAAAGCAGAAAAACGTTTCAGAATTGTCTTTTCACAGAAATTTTTAACACAGAGAACTTTATTTTTTTCCAATAAATTCTTAAATAGATGGAGACACTATTACATAATGTCTTTTGGTATTTGCCTTATTACCCCATAATTGACTATGATGTTCTACTGGCAGAAGATCAACAATGGTACTTCTTTCTAAGCAGTGCTAACAATCAATAGCTAAAGAAAACATTAACAACCAACACAGACAATGCTTATAAAGAATGAATTTTCCTCTAGTGTCTGTTAAAGGTATGCAAAGAGTTCTGGTCTAAATTATGATACATGTATCTCAATACACTTGAGAGAATTTGCTACTTACATATATTAGCAGCATGGGACCTGATGTGGTGACTACATTTCATTTTGTATTTTCAACAAAAAAACAAGGCTCATTTGCTTGTCAGAAATCTGTTGAAGTATTCGGTCCAATAGACATGACAGAGTGTCAAAAGTGTAACTAACTTTTGTATTTTAAGACTTACATGTTATACATATCTTGTATATATTGTATATATTTCCAGGAAAATCTACCATTTTTCATTCTTTGGAGAATGTGACATTTTGTGCAGCATTTTTAGGGCAGACAACCTCTACGGACAAGAAAACAAGATGCATTTCAATCATGTAGCCCAGTAAGGTGTATGCACATAGATACTACACTGCACGTCATAAACTAAAAGCTCTTAGTTAGAAGAAACTAGATTACAACTTTATAAAACAATATCATTATTATTTTTTAAAGAAAGTAATACAACTTAAAAACCTAGTGGTACTGGTAACAAAATTGTGAGCTTGGTTTTGTCTATTTCACTCACAATTAGACAAATTTAGTTGAAAAGAATTAGATTGCAGAACACGGTCCTTCATACAACAAACAATATAATCAGTACTATGATATACACAATTCTGGATTCTTTCTCCTGCCATGGAAATGCTATGGTGATGTGTCTATGGCCACAGCTAAGTTCTGTTCAGATTGAAGAAGAATGCCCTAATTAACCAGTAATTATTTAATTTTTTTCTAATAGCAAATAAGTTATTATGTGACGATTTAAAGGTAGTTGCTTTCCTCACTAATAATAATTTTATTAAGTCTTTGCAGCTTGCACATTACAGATTCAGACAACTTATACCTTTGATATACAATTTAGCATTAGGTGGTCGGAGTCCTATCTTTGAATTCATCAGATGAATTGCTTGAATTTACTTTGGGCAGAATGGTACCTATTGAGGAAAATTATTTTCAGCGAGGCAATGAGCTGTTAACAGTAATGTTTGGAATAAATACATTTTATCTGCATTTACAAAGGCATCCTACTGAGTAGCAAGCAGAAGAATATATTTCATGGGGCAATCTAATTTCCTTGTCCCAAAACCAGCTTCTTTTTTCTCTTTCAAATTTGACAGTTTTTAAAACCTTGAAGGGACACTCCTGCATTTGTTTCTCCTCTAAGTACAGTTGTAATGCTTTAAAGGGATGACATTTTGCAAATAAAATGTGTTTGTCTATCTTAGAGAAACAAATGTATAAAGCAGTTCACTTCTGAAAATGTATATTTGACAATGTATATTTTGGAATATATAGATTTTGACGGTTTGAGGAATATGATTTTATGTATGTGTCGGTGTTTAGAAAGAAGGAAAAATGTGGTATTGTAAGGTAGTACAAACTGTAGACATTTATGAACAGTTTCAGAAGACACTTGAACTCTGAAGCATCACAAAGGAGATGTTTGCTTGCCTCTTAGGTGATGAAAAGTTTGACAAAGATATGGCCTTGGAAACATCAATGGAAGGAAAGCTCAGAAGATTGAAGACTGAAGATAGGAGTTCAAATACCATATTGCACCATTTAAATTGTGACATTTTAAAATATCTTGATATGAAAGTGTTAGTAAATCTGACTGTCACAAAGAGTGAGGAGATAAAGACAAGTCAGCATCAGCTGTGAGATGAACTACTAGTGACTTGGATTTTGTAATTTTTGTTTACCAATGATCCAAATACTTCTGTAAGCAAGTACATGGTACAGTATAGTTAAACATTTTGTCCTACAACCTAGACTCCAGCACAAATAATGTAATTCAAATGAATAAATATTGTGAAAAAAGGAATACAGAAACAAAGACTGTTTCAATTTAATGCTTTTCTAACACTTGATAGTATAGTCTTATGAAATGGTTGAAGATTTTTAAATGGAAAAGTACCAATACAAATGATAGCAAAATCCTCTAAAACTCACATTCTATATTTTCAGTTTCGAAAATGCCAAATTCCTTGATAAGATGCAATTACTATAGATGTTATATTCACAGAGATCTGCAATACATTGTATTTCTTATATAAATTTGTTTTATATATGTAAATAGGACCTAGGTCACAAAACTAACATGGAACTTTCAACCTCAGTTCAGTAGTCTTTCAGATAGTTTATTTTGTTGGAATGAAAATATTATTTCACATTCTCTCCAAGTTTTGTGTGTATAATGCCTATTATTGGTTATACTCTTCTCAGAAAATGTGGCACATAGCCTCTAGAAAAAAGAAAGAGCTATCTGCCTATAACTTATTATTTTTGTGAGAACCTTTATTGATTGCTGTTTGTTCCTGGTCTATGTTTCAATTACTGTACTGGATTTCTTGAATTACTAGTAAGACTAGGATACTATCCAGATGAATGATTCATTACAATATTGACAACAAAAATAAACAGCTCATATTTTTCAAAGAACATAATTAACATGTAAATGAAACTATCGCATTGACTGTATATAAATGAATACTAGAAAATATATATAAGGTTTTTACAAGGATCAAGGCAGATGCACAATGGCAATGAGAGTAAGTATAGATACATTAATGATTAGCAACAGAACTGTGCACAAAAATTTGTGTGCATAACATACAGTTGAACTACTATGGTTTTGAAGCCTTACACAAAAGTGTCTTAAGTATTTTTGCTTAAAAAGCAAGAACTCCTATTTAAAATCCTCCATTATATCTCATGCAATGGTGTGCATGCCATAGCTGTAATGATTTAAATGGTAAAATGAATGATCCATTAATTTGGACCTAAATTATTGTTGCTACAAACTGAAAAGTAAGATTATGTGAAAGAAAGTTGAGAAATACAGATTTTATACACAATTAGTTTCATTTCTATATATGTAAACTTCCCTAAAGATGATGTTGAGTGACCATTGTGTTTGATAGATCCCTTGAAAGTTCCTATGAGCAAATGGAAAGGAGCACCCTTAAAAAGACAAAAAAATATAAAGTAATGACTTTACTTTCAAACCTTTATAACAGCAAATAATCTCTTGGGATTATGGGTAAAACAAAAGCTGTTGCCTTTAGTACCACAGTAAAAAAACTAGCAGGTCTGTTGCAGATTTTCTGTCCACTTTTTGCTATAGTCTGTAGTGAATATATGTATTATCATGGAATGCGGAATGATCATTAACTATATGGAATAGCAATCTGAGAATTAGGACATTGGCTCTATCCCTCTGTTACACATCCTTCCCTTGAGCAGCTCAGCTGCAGCACAATCTACCAGGCATCACACTTTCAAGAAGGTTGTTCCTCATAGACAATAACTACATGTTTCTGTGTGTGGGTATCCCTTCAGGGTATCCTGGATATCAAGAGGATAAGATCTATCACTCTGAGCGGGTTTGCTTCTAGGTGTATATGTGTGTCAAGATGGTAACTTTTGCTACATGAAAAGGTAGAATTTAAACAGTTGGGAAATTATGATCATGGGATTTCTGGACATTATTGTATATATTGCAGAAGAAAACAGACACAAGTTTTTGTCTGAAACACTTCCATTAGTGTGTACAGAGACAGAAAGTCTAAATATGGGGAAGAATTTGAAGGAAATAATAAGGCAATGATTTTGGAATAAATATAACCTTTTTGTAAAAATATATACTTTATCTAAATCACAATATAACTATGTTGCTGAAGCCTAAAATAAAAAAAACACAACCCCCCAAAACTGTTTTGATAGATTAAAGTTAAAGAAAAGATAAAACCTAACAAGTATACAAGAATGAAAATAACTAAGTTGTACATGGTGTAAAAATGAAGTCAGCAACTTCTGCTATCAAGGCAAATGAGTTAAAGGTAAATAAAACCCTAGGAGGCAACAACAAAAAGTAATTAAAGTTCCATACAAACATGATATACAAAAGTAGACAACTAGACAAGACCAGCTACAGATGAGTATTTGAACAAATGCAATAAGAAAATGTGGTGAATGGCAGAACAAAAAGCAGTACCTTTTTTCAACCAGAGGAGAGGGAGGAGCTGCGGTGTCTAAGCGCTGGTATCCAGCTCTTCCCTGTGGAAATTACTCCAGTAGCTGATTGTTGTCATTGTGAAAAACATTCCTCTTGAGTCCAAATGGAAACTCTTTGGGAGGAACTTGCATCCATTAACACTTGTCTTTTCCATGGCACTCCTTGTAAAACGGGAGTCTCCATCTTCTTTGTAGACACCCTATAAATACTGGAACATGGTAAAAAGATCTCCCCTAAGCCCTCCTTTCCCAAACCCAATTCTCCCAGCCCCTGCTCATGCGGCAGGCTCCCCAGTCCTTTGATCGTCTTTGTGGCCCTTCTCCGAACCCTCTGCAACCTGTCCACATCTTTTTGGTGTAGTGGGGACCAAAACTAACCACAGCATTGCAGGTGTGGCCTAGCAAGCACTAAGCAGAGGGAATTGATGAGACACAGCATCCTGAGTGGTCTCACAGTATGTATGTGAGCAGTTCATCTCTTTCTGGTTTTACTTTGTTTCCATTCTTGTATGTGTGCTTGTCTTTTCTACAGCTATATGTTCTTTGTTTTCTTTATGTCTGTTTTAGTTTTGTTTTGTTTTTACTGAATCAATACTCAGGTTTTACTTTTTATTTTTTTTTTACTTTTTCATATACCTTGAAGTAAGTCCACCCTGATTCTCGAGGCTATCTGTTAGTGACCAACTGTTGATCATTTGTGATTTATGTTTATAGCCTTGAGGTCTAATGTGTCCCAGTACTTTCAAGGCCTCTGATATCAACCATGTCTATACTCCTAGGGGCCCCTGCTGCAGTATTCAGTGGATAAAAATGATGAAGGAAGATTGATGGAACATGGTGCTACGTAAAAATTTGGACTCAAAAGGAGAAATACTAGGTAGATTAACTAGACAGAACAGTGACAGTCTGTGGCATATTATTAAAAGTCAGAAAAACTGTGAGAAAAGAAAATTTTCAGAAAACTGCAGTTGTTATCATGAAGATTCATGTCAGAATGGACATTATGTACAAAAGCCTTTCTGAAAACATTTCTTCTTAAATTATTTCAGTTTAAAACAAATAATTGGAAAATATAAAGAGAGGAGGTAGTCTCAATCAATGTAAAAGACCTGGATCGAGACATAAATAACAAAAAGCTAACCTGAAAAATTACCATTGTACATTCAGTATGACTAAAGAAGTAAAAAGTAGGAAAAAAATGAAATATATGAACATGTCTAAAATAGCATGCTTGTAAAGCTGAAGAAAATAAAACAAGCAGCTAGAAGGATGAAACTCTAGTGACATAAAATTTTTCTATTGAAAATATAAGAATATAAGAATTTTATTCTAAAAGTGTAGTTCTTATTTAAAAAAAACTCAAACAAACAGTAAAAATACAAGTCTTTTATAAATGATACCAAAAAGCTGTCATGACTAAATACAAATTGAGAAAGGCCATTACAAATTATATATTCTTATTTCAGAAAAGGAAACTATACAAATACTGAAACTGTAACTTAACTAAAATATATTGTACTAAAACAGAGAAAACAAGACTTTGAGAAACATTTTGTACCAGAAAAATATTTAACCCCCATAATAATGTATTCAAACAAATACCAATGCCAGAAAAAAGAAGCCTTTCAAGATTCTGTATGGTCAAAAATTAATATAAGAGATGTCTGAGTAAAATAAAAACACAACACAAACCCAAAATGAATTAACTACCTTACTGTGCAAAAGTTTAGGAGTGTCAAAAATGAAACTTTTTTGTAACAGAAGTCACTGCTCAGGAACTATTTCAGATGAAATGTTAATAAAAGAGTTTTCAAATAAATTAATAAAATGAATACCAGCAAACTTCCTGACACAGATGGTATTCACATGGAATTTCAAGGAAAATGAAATATGAAAGTGCTAAGCTGTTAACTGTAGTGTGCAATTTATCACTTAAAAATGTCCTTTGTACCAGAGGAGTTGAAAATGGCAAATGTGATACAAATTTTTTAAAAGGGGTTTGAAGAACTATAAAATGGAAACTATAAAATCTACACTCAACAAACTGTTGAATCTATAATAAAGTGTAAATGAGTAAATATGATGTAGTAGAACATCAACACACATTATGTTGTGACGTTACACAAACGTAGTGGAAATCTTTATAAAGAAGGTGATAAAGTAGACAGAGATACTGATGGATATATCTACTTTTTTTCAAAAGTAATTTTGAGAAAGCACCTCTGTAAAAGAAGATGCCATGGTACAAGAGACAAAATCTTTCTGTAATCATTAATAAGTGGTTAAAGATGAAAAAAGTTTTTGGAAAAGATGGTTACTTTTACCATTATGAAGTGATCCATGGAAATCAATGCTACTGAACATGTTCCTGAGTGATCTGGGACAAAGTATGACGGTTACCAAATTAATTGATATAGTGTTATCAAGAAAGTAGGAACTATAATTCGGTATGAAAACTTATAAAAGATATTGTAATAGTGATTGAGTGAGAGATGAAATGCCTAAAGTAATTAAAAGCAAAGTAATCTGAAATCAGGGGATCTACACCAACTATTGGCATCAGGACAGATTTGAGCAGTTGTGCTTAGATTTGCAAGATAAGAGATGCTCAAAAATTAATAGGAAAGGAAGAAACAAAAACCATTCTAGTATGTCTTGTATAAATCCATACATCACGTTCCTTTTGCAGTTCTTCTCCAGGCGTTTATCATTATTTTCTATGAAGAAGGATATAGTACAGATAGACAGAGTACAGAAAAGAGAAACAAGTATGAAATGGATTTGGAATGAAAAGAGACAAAAAAGAAAAGAGCTTTCCAGTATACAAAAAAAATGACTATCACAGGATACAGCAGCATATAAAATCATGAAAACCAGGAAAAAAGGTGGTCAGGATGTAATATACATCAGTACAGGAATGACAGTGACATTTCCATACTGCTTTTCTAAACCCTTACTTCTCCTTGGTGTAATTTTAAATGAATTTTCTGTCCAGTTTACTGTGGCAGTTTTTGTGCTGTGATCTGACAAGATGAAGGTTCTGTTTGATTTCAGACTGCTTTACAGTTTCTAAAAGATTTCCTGGTGTTAATTCTTTATCTTTCTGAGCTTTCCCAGTTCAGTATGTCTGACTTGAAGAACCATGTCTTTTGGTACAATGATCTGACTATACTGTGTGCACGTACACGGCATCTTCTCCTAAGGCAATCAATATAATACCCTCAGTGCAGTGAGATTTATTTTTTTTTTTTAACACAAAGGCCACTAATTCCAGATAAGACTTTTTTTTTTTGAATTTGGAGATTATTAAGCAACATGAAGGGAAGAAAACTAACAGAACTTTAAATACAAACCCCATATGATCTTTCTATCCAGACAACAAACAGATGGAATTATTAACCAAAAAAGATGTCAGATAGCTGGAATTAGCTTATTTGCTTAGTTTTAACACATACAGGTTAAGAAGATACAAACCTGTTAAAAAAGACAAGAAGACCTCATTTTTTTCCAGTTTGGAAAAAGGATGAAGGGTTGCTGATCAACAACTGGCTCAAAAGAGGGTATCATTCCACATTCAGTGCTGGTGTGACCTCACCTGGATTACTGAGTGCAGTTCTGGGCCCCACCACTTAAGAGACTTCAAATGAATCCAGGTAGGGTAACAAACCCTACCTGGTGAAAGGCCTAGAGGGTAAGAATTATGAGAAGTGGCTAAGTACTTTGGGGTTGCCTTGTTCAGAGAACAGGAGGCTGAGAGGTGACTTCATTACTCCCTAAGATTCCTGAGGAGGGGAAGAGGAAAAGGAGATGCTCATCTCATCTGTCTGGGTTCCAGTGATGGGATACACAGGAACAGCTCAAAGCTGCATCATCAGAAGAGGTTTAGACTGGACATTAGGAAGCACTTCTTTACCAAGAAGAGGGTGGTCAAAGAGTAGAACTGACTCCCTGTAGAGATGGTTGATGGCCCATAATTCTCAATGATTAACAGACATTTGGGCAATGTCCTTATCAACATTTGTTAACTTTTGGTCAGCCCTGAAGTGTTCAGGCAGTTGGAATAGATGTTTCTTCCAGGCCCCTTCTAAGTGAGCTATTCAATTTTGTTCTTTCTGTTCTATTCTATTCTATTCTATTCTATTCTATTCTATTCTATTCTATT
>NW_020884872.1:11724763-11852363 GCF_003945725.1 Corapipo altera
TTCTATTCTATTCTATTCTATTCTATTCTATTCTATTCTATTCTATTCTATTCTAATTGTAGGTGTTTATAAAGCTTCTAAGTAATACCAATGGAATAAAGCTTTCTAAATTTTCAGTCTGTTATGAAATCCTACTGTTTGTCTATATTTTTCAAGGCATTGCAAATGAGGAAACGCAGGCAAGATATTAAGGAGGAAATGCTGATTTTGTTAGAGGAATACAATGTAATTTCTTATGCTCCTCATTCACTGTTTTTATTTTATGTCTGAAAAAAAACTTTCTAGTTCTTCCTTTCTAAGTAAATACCAAATGTAAGACGAAGAATTTCTAATGTTCTGTCTTCTACAGCTGAATGAATACCTTTTTACTTTCCTAGACGCATCTAGTGTTTAAGCTGAAGATTTCCTGGGTGAATATCAGCATGTCGGCATCCTACCATTACTGAGAAATAAAAGATTCACTTGGATATCTCAGCATATGAACCACTTTGCAGTCCCATTTCAGATTAAATTGAAAGCTTTTATACAATAGCTATTGACATTAATGCAGTAGGTTCTCAGCACTTTGTGAACCTTTACATTCACAACCATATTACTAACTTTCTTGGAATAGCTTTTGTTCATAAATATGGAATAGGAAGGAAAAAAGGAAGGAGGATGATAGGTTCAAAATAGTGTTTTGTTATTTTTGCAATATATTTCTTAGCATGTTTTGGATATAATGTATAAAAAAAAAAGCATTATAAAAGGGAATGGAAAAGATAAACCCCAAATATTTCCACATACAGATAATCTAGGAAGAGGGTTATTTTTAATGACCGAAGGATGGAAAAAACACCCTAGCCTATGACTAGAATATGAGAAGGGGGAAATAGTCTGCTTTGAATCTACGAACTTGGTATTAGCTTCCAATTCAAATTTGGGAGCTGGATGGAAGAAGCCTAGTAAGATTTAACCCCCTTTAGAAGCACCTGTTAACAACTTATATAAATGTAGCCTATAGTGAGGGCCTAAACAGAGTTTAAGAAAAAAAACAGCAACAAAAAGAGAAACCTCATTGTAGTCCAAGAAAAGGAGGAAACTTTGAAGAATAGGTTGAATAATGTGTGAATGCAATGGACATCAGTTAAGAACTATTCTGAGGTAACAACACAGTGACATATCCCAGATGTAACTCTCACCTTTAGACATTCTGTTTTAACATACAAGCATTGTTCTCCATGAGCTTGCCAAGTTCCATCTTAAAAAATATTTAATGCCTTGCTCTCACCATTGTGATTAGAAGACTATTCCAATACTTGAGTGATTAAAATCCCCTTCTCTGATGCTGAAATAGTTTTATATCTCCTTGATAAAAAGAGGCAAAATCATCTAGACTTGTTTGGCCAGGCTTAACTGAGACATTACCAATGAAAAATGTAATTAGGATTCTCTGCCTTTTTTGAAAAGGGGGTGTTTTCATGAACATCACAAATGTAGCCATACTATTTAAATAAATAACCAAGATTTTAAAAATGTATTACTAGATAAAATTAGTGGTAATGTATGAAATTAATAGTATTTATAAGACATGTGTGAAGCAAAGCAGTATGAAAATATTGCATGCAACATGTAGTCTTCTCAGGAAGGAAAGAACACATACGTGTTAAATACAGCAAAAGGCAGACAGTGCTTGTACCAATCAGAGAGAACAACTGTGTTTATGTCAGCTATTAAGGAAAAAGCCTGTTGCACTTCATTAAGAGAGGACTTGTGTAAAAAAAGTAGCTACAATCCAAATTAGTTTAAAAAAAATATTTCCAAAGCTTGGGGAAAATGACCTGGTTATATCATCTGCAAATATCTCATATTCTGTCTGGTCACGCTAGCATTTTTTCCCTCTGATTACTTAAAATCAATTGAATTACTTCTGAAAATTTTTCCTGGGTAGCTAATCATCTAAAATTATACACTGGGGAGTAAATGGACCTCACACTCCATTCCACACATAGCTAGAAGGCAGGACAAAATGAAATGGCTAAATAAAATTATATTCACAAATCTCACAGGAACCTTTAGGAGATTAGGGACTTTTTTTTTTTCTCTCATACTATGTACACCTGTAGAATTATCCTTGATTTGACTAAGGAAGACAGAAATCAGACCTTTGACCTTGTCAAAATTTGTAGTCTTCTCTTCAGAAATGGAATTAATTTCAAACTAAACTTCTGTTTCAAAATAAATTCAGGGTCAGTTTTTTATTTTTTTTCTCCAGTTAAAATTTTGATAGATACATCAGGGAAATGGAATAAAAGCATGGGGCGGGATACATATGGGACTGAAAAGTACAAGTTCTTTGTTTTAATTTCCTAACAGAATTTGTTTGCCTTTTTCCACTTAGCATTTCAGTATCCTATTTTCTCTCCTGAATTAACTATAAAACACATTTTTCCTAAATTACACTATTTTTGTCAATACAATAAACAACAGTACAAGAAAAATAAAAATATATTTTGAAAATCTTTTCTCACGAGAAAAATTTACCCTCTATGTTGACAACTGGGACAAATTAACTCATTGAGAGCTAATTTGCTATCAGTTTGAGAGACAGTCTGCAGTTTAATATGCCACAGGGAATAAGGCTGGTAGTGTGACTATCACCTAGAATGTTCTGCATATTTTTTATGGTCTTGGATCTTACAAGAGAAATATTTGTGTAGTTTTCAACTTAGAAAAAAAATCTCAAACCTTACTTCTTGACTTTTTGGATATCCAAGAATGTTAGTGTATAACAGGACATATGTATAATTTTCAAATATTTGCTCTTTAAAAACATGAATTGAATTAATGAGAATAAATATTTAAGAGCTACAGCAGCAAATACTAATCTAGATATTTAACTAGATGGACAATTTTCCAGTACTTTACCAGGATAAATCTCAAAACTAACTTCTTCTGTGGGCTGGAAGAAAATGGAGACATTAGAATATGTAAACATGATTTGAGTGAAGGACCAAGGAGTTATCTTTGGTACCTTTGTTTCCTTTTGACACCTACTATAAGTATTTCTATATGTAACTGTTGGCACAAGGCACTTAAATACAACATATGACTATGCTTTGCAATCCTGATATTTACAGGGTCCATTTGCAGAACGTCCAAATGGAATCAATTACTTAAGCTCTGCTTCGACTGGTGGTTATCTTGAACAGGTCCGAGTTATTTAGACAAAATTAAACTGTCACAGCAGCTGCCTACTGAGTTCACATCTAGTCCTGAAAGTAGAATAATGTGGACACGCAGTGCAAAACTTATTGAAATATTGTAAAGAAATTAAAGTAGCCTGTTTTTCTTAGGAAAAGAAAAGGGAATTCATCTGGAGGTCAAATACTGGAAGAATCTAAGCTTGATTATCCATGCTCTCCCTCTGTTTACTGCACTGCACCTGTTCACATTTTAAGAATCATTTGGTGTAATTTTTTTTTTGTTACTTAAGGTTCTCTCTTAGCAAAGTAATCCCTAAACCTGATATAAACTCTGGGTAAAAATATAGGAACATCTGCACCTTTATCTTCAAAACGCATTCTGCATTAAATCTCAAAAGGCATCCTCACTAAATCACGCAAATACCACATTTTTTATTATCAAAAAATTCAATCTTTTCATGCAACCAACAGAAAAAAAAAAAGTTATTTAATTTTCCCACTCCTCTTAGAATTGCAGAAATAAAACAACTCTCACAGAATAATCAAGAACAACCTCTGTCTGATTCATTTACCAGCAACAGAATTATTAAACCATACAAACAATGGTCTTGACTTACTTGTCTGCATTGCAGCCAAGGGCAGGATTTGGAAAGGTTACACACAGAGTCATAGGGTAGTGTAAGCATTAAAATTGTCTTTCTTATCATATTGAATAATGTAGCAGGATATAATGAGACTTTCATTTCCAAAGCAAAAATGAAAACAATAGGATCACCAATAGAAGTTAATTTTACTCAGACCACAGCAGTCACCAAGACTTTAATAGTGAAAATTCTTCTATTATTTTTTTTCTAAACAAAAAACAAAAAAAAACCCAAAAAAGTCAGTCAACTTCAATGAACTGTCATCAAGGGCACTATTTTTTTACTATGTTCTAAACCTTTAAATTTTCATTTAAAGTTGTTGTGTTAGAACTCCCTTATTTCACAAAGGAATAGCAAATAGCTGCTGTAGCCAATACAAAGAAACATAAACCACAAGAACAGGTATGAAAATAAATTCTTCTTTATTTGCATAACATATGAATCTCAAACCAAGACAAAGCAAAATAAAGTCCAGATACTTGTATCAAGTATTTCTGAGCCACCTTTTTGAGCCATGTCATTTCTGGATCATTTTCTACTACTTATCAGCTGCGACAATGCATACAAATGAACATTTTAGCAGAAATAATATGATATTAGCAGGAAATAATTCAGTCAAACTAAGATAGGAAAAGGAAGAATCTGATGAACATTATATACTTTTTTCTTATCTACAAGGCTTTGTGAATGTTGACAAAGTGACAAAAGAGCTGAGACCAGAGGACATGTAAAATTCTTCAAGGTTCAAACACAAAAAGAACTGAATATCTTGTAGTTGAACTTTTTCAAAGGTGTCACAGGCCTCTTTTGCTCAACACCCCAGACTCAGAAAGCCTCATTTCACCATGGGGAAAATAGGAGAAGACAACTACATTTCTCACATTTTGTCTGGATTATGTTTCAATGATTGTATTCCAGCTTTTGCATGAGGCCAGACAGAGGGATATGCAATAGTTTTTACTAATAACAGTCATATTCCCCTCTGCTGCTCTGAACTGAGACTTGTATCTGTCTGTGCTGGTTTAAAGGTAAACCAGCAGGGGAAATGAACTCAACTCAAAAGAGAGATTATAAATCAGAATAACAATTAAATAAAATAACACAATAAGTACAATTATACAGACAAACAATTGGTTTTAACCCACAAAACCCAAATATATAATCCAGCAACCTGGGGTATGAACAGAGCGGTGTTCTTTGGGCCTCCCTGAGTCCAAAGTAAAAGGAGAGGGAAAATCCTGTTGGTGAGAGTGCTGTTGCAGTCTGGTCAAGAGTGGTGGTTGCAGTCTGGTCAAGAGTGGTGGTTGCAGTCTGGTTGAAAAGTGGTGGTTGCAGTCCAGTCGAGAGTGGTGATCTGCAGTCTGGTCGAGAGCGATGAGCTGCAGTCCTCCTCTGGATCCCACGAGTGGTGGAAAGGTTCCAAAACTCTAAGTTTATATTTTCTCCAGTTCAGGCAGGAATACTCAGTCCTTCCCTCAGAGTGAGGAATTCCAAAAAAGGGTATGAGGACAGGAACATCTTCCTATTTCGCAGGCCTCTACTGATAACAGTTTCTGGGAAATAGCATGGAGGGCTATAGAATACACAGTTTTGGGCTACACCCATCCAGTGATGAATCAGTCCCAGCTGTTCTAACTAGGACACTGTCTCAGACAAGTACCTGATGTAGATTAGGCCTTCAGACAGAATGTCTAGGTGTTCACTGGGTATGTTTTTGCCTCGTCTTGCCTTTCTTTTTCCACTTGTCAGTAAGTGGTTTCTTTCTCTCTCCCTTTAGTCTGGGATGCAGCTTGCAAGTGATGTAAAAGATGATGTTTTTCATCTCTTAGCTCTCTAAACAGGTACATTTAGAGGACTAAACTATCACCTTCAGGCTGAGAATTCAGTCTAATGTTACTATGCATTTATGTAGTGCTTAGTCCCAGGAGACAGGATCTCAATACCATCTTCAAAGTATATTGTATAATAAAAAATAAATCAAGGTGCTAATTTTCAGGGGATTTTGATCTATTAGAAAGTCATATTCCTGAATATTGATTTATTTTGTCAGATGACTCCTATTTCCCATTTCTTAAAAACTATTTCTTGTTTGGTTTCTTTTGCTTGTTTGTATTTGTCCTTAAAACTTTACACTGAAATATAAATCATAATTTATTAAAATGTTTTATTTACATTGCTTTAGTTGTGGACTATTGGGAGATTGAAGACAGCGATAAAATTATTCTCATTTTGTCTGAGTCATGTCTCAGAATCATACAATATTTTCCATGGTCCTCCTTCCCTAAAGACCTTTACTTTCATAGTGACAAAAGGAGAAAACCAGGAAAGTTAATAAAAACTTCATAAGTTATTATAAAAAAAACAACAGTTATTACTCTTTGATCACCATCTGTGAAAATACAACACTGAGCAATAAAAGACAAAGCATGCAGATTTGGCTGGTTCCACATTACTGACAAGAATATTGTTGATAGATGGACACCTTTAGGAACTCTTACGGATTTAACTGCTAATAATATTTCATTTAGATTTAATTCTACCATTTGCCCTACTGTACTTCTTTTATTACAATGAAATATTAAAAAAATCAAGCAACCAACCAAAACCCCCCCCCACACACAAAAAAAAACAAAACAAAAGCCACAAATCCTACACCAAGATTTCATTCTAATTCTATAATCACGTATGACCACATTTTAACTTGTTTCCACGTATCCTCTACACATCATTCTTATATAAATGATATTAAGCTCCTATCCAAAATTCTTTCCTGATTATCAGCTTCTATTTACTCCTAAATCCTCTTAAATGCATACACCAAGTCAACAGGAATGCAAAAAATAATGATTCAAAATAAAACTCATACTGCAAAGTTAAATGCAAAGTTAGCAGGTATATTTGGTATGATCAAGTGAGAATTGTGTTAATAATGTCAGTTGGAAAAGATATATTGTAGATATATTTCAATATGTAGTTAATTAAGTATAAAATTGCAAGGACATTGAGTTCTACTGAGACAAGTAAGAGACTTAAAAAGTATACAGAAATAAGTAAAAATATTCCCTTGTGAAAGACTACAGTCAAATGCCAAAGAGTCCCTATGTGCCAGGAGAGATCTGATTCAGTCAAGTCTGTAAAACAGGTGGACCTAAAATATGCAGTGAAACAGTTATATTTATGATGTTACTTTATGCCACTTAACAATGTGTGCATCAGGAGAGGCTCCCTATTCTGTTGATGTTCTGGCCATCAAGTAAAAGACAATTTGTTAATTATTTGCATTTTTTGAGTTTGCAGTTTAATGACGAATAAATTTCCTAAAGAAAGCTCTCCAACAGAAATATCAATGTAAAGGAAACTAATATTTTTCAATGATAAAATGTTAATTTCAGAAAAAAATAAAATCAAAATACCTTCCTATACAAAACAATAAAGCACATGTTTCCTAAACTTTCACAGTACGGGGTATGGACAAGATGATTTTGAATAGACCAAGGACTAGATAAATCTAAAATAGATACATTTACATGGGAGCATGTAGTTGGATCGTTTCTTTTAATTCTAATAGAATATAAGTTTTTGTTGGACATTTCTCAGCGGGTATAATCACAGTTGCCATCAAAAGAACAAAATAATTAGAGTAGTACAGATCACCTGAGGCTCATTCTTTGAGCCCTCATTATTCAAAAAGCACAGATAAGGAGCTTATTTCTGAACATTGAGAAAAAAATGACTGGACAGAAATAAAAGTAGCAGAAGAATGAAGTAGAGAAAGAGGACAAGTGAAGTTTTGGATGGAGTAAATTTTTCCTGTTTACCCGAGTTTATATAATATATGAAGACAAGCCAAAAGCTATGCAAAATTTAGGCATATATCCATATGCATAGATACTCTTGTCTATTTAAAAAAATATTTGTATATGCACATATAAACATATGTTTACATACTCATACACATATATTTATCTATGTATGTATAAAAACAAAACAAAACAAACAAACAAAAAAACAGAGAATGGTGCAGAAAGAATTCATACCCTACTTGGAAGAAAATAATAAGTTTTCCTATCTGAGAGTGAATAGGTAATTTGGATGGGGAACTAGAACCAATAAAAATACAAACAGGATACTAAAATGTCCTGAATGAGTTGTAGTAACCAAACTCAGGGTCATTTTGGGGCTGAAGTATGCATCTGGGTAGCCCAGGTCAGCTGCCTTATCCTCGTCTGACTGCACCATGAAGGCTGTGTTTACAAATACTGATGTATTTCCTGCTTTGCAGCCACCACAAAATTTACAAAGATGGCAAAACTGACAGGTGCTGTATTTTAAGGAACTTCCAAATACTACCAGGTCCAACAAATGCATAATTGCTGAGAAAAGCTAGAAGAGTAAATTACATGTGTGTCAGAATAAATCATTAATTTTCCAGCTATTTTTTTCTGCTTTGACACAGCTTAATTTTTTTTTAATGGTGACATATCAAAATGTGAAGGAAAAGCCATAAAAGATTTTTTTATTTAAAAAGATATTCCATAGATAGAAAAATGACAAGCTGTGCAATAAAATGCTATTCTAACAAAATATCAGACTGATTAAAAATACCAGGGGAACAGAACATTGTTTCATAAGGTCCTCTTTTCCATGTGGATCGTTAGTGTGGGAGAAAATCCTTGTAATTCTTTGCACTGCTCCCACACATCCACCTACACATATCATCACTTGACTTTCAAACTAACAATAGAAGTGTTAGTAGAGCTATCACCATCTGCAGAATGAACTGTGCATTTTTAGGCTGCAACAGCCTCAGACATTAGCAGTAGTAGTCATATAGATGGTAAGTAATACCCTCTTTCCACAAGAAGAACCATGTAGGGGTCAGTTGACTGATAAGTTTCCCCGTAAAACCGTGAAAATAAATTCCTCCACATTAATAAATTAATAAGTTGGAGGCTCTTTTGCAGTTTCTGTGGTTTAATATGAAGTAAAGAACATCCGTCTAGTAATGTTGGGAGCAATGAGATCCTCCACTACAGAGTTCTCTATACTCACACATGCAAATTATTTTACTCAGTGTTTTAATGACCTTGTAGAAAACTCCACTATGATCAACTAGTGATTACTGCAAATAAGAGTGTATGGGGACTGGAAGTACAAATCAGTAAAGGATTCCTGTATTTTTAATATTTTGTTTCCTTTTTTTTTTCCTAATTAAGAATTCTGACCAGAATTAGAATACTGCCCCCAAAAATGATTTTTGTGGTCTTCATTCTTTTCTCAAAGTGTCTGTGTCCTCTGATTATTTTGAAGAAAAACTTGGAGCTTCACATTTTTTAGTTTTCTAACCGTGTACAATTCTTATTGCAGGAGGACGAAAGCTTTATGGTGCAGATTGCAAGACTATTGGTGTGGCAACACAGGCTGTTTTTTTTCCTTGCTACATTGAAGCCACCAAGAAATCCACAGATGAAATAAATATTGTCAAAATATTGGAGTTTTGCAGGGAAGGATTGCTCAGAAGTTTGCGAAGATGATTATGCAGGGAAAAAGAAAATCGAGAAACAGAGGAACAAAGCTAAAGATCAGGTGATAGAATAACAGAGCTGGAACATAAACTCAATTACAGAATGCTAAAGCTGCCCAAAAGAGCATCAAGACTGAAGAGCAGGATAACTGAGACCTGCAGCAGACAGGACAGACAGACTTGGACCTACATCTTCTTTTTCCTCTGTTGACTACTGCTTGTGTCACTTAAGGTACACCCATTGAAAAACAGCTGCACAGTTTCTTTTCAGTGACCTGAGATTTCCATCTATTTAAAATGTTTCTGGAAAGGAGAAATCTGAGACAACCTTTGATAACAGTGTAAAGGCTAAAACATTACCCAGCATCCTCAATGTGGAGTAATAGTAAATCTGGTGAAAATTTGAAGTGTTTCACATACGTGTCTTTCAGGTTCACAACTAATCTTTAGAGGTACATGGCTTGCTCGTATAAGTTTTACTTTTTTGTAATATGGGATGTAAGGGTTCTCTTATGCTGGGAATGTATTCTATTAGGGACACTTGTATATAAGTATTATCAGATTAATTTCCATATAGAAGTGGTGCAAAGATCTGTGTTTGCTCTGCCCAGATCCAAACTGGATTGGATTTCAAAATTTTGCAGCAGGAAACAGCAGGGTATAATTATTTGGGCAGTACACACTAATGTAGGCATATGATTTCTGACCTAGGACAAGGTATGCCTATCTGCCACTGGAACTGCAGCACAAAGTGTTCTCATGTACTTCATTTGCAGAATAACACTGCAGGGTGATGAATGTGCCTGTCAGGATTACTTGAATTTAACTGAATGAATAAAAAGTTTGAAATTCACCAATTTTTAATCAAGTTCCCCTAAACATCCTTGAGGATGTGTGTGTTAGTTATAATTTATCAAATCTGAAGTTCTGTCATACTAATGCAAAAGTAAAATCTTTTTGTATTTGGAGAGTATTGAGATGAAAAAAATGTGTCTTTCAGGACCACCTGAGCTGGGAGGCAGGTGAGATGGCATTTTCAAGACATTCAGTCTGGACTTTCTGTCCATTTCCTGCAACATCTAAATTTAAGTACTTTGTCCTCTCCTCTCCAAATCTCTCCTCTACTCTCCGAACCTCTCCTCTCCGAACTTCTTCTCTCCTCTCCAAACCTCTCCTCTCTGAACCTCTCCTCTCTTTCCTTTCTTTACAGTTTTTCTCTATTATCTGTAATCAAGGAATGAAAACACTTCACTATGTCCTTAGGCATCTTTAGTAAGAACAAAAATTCTGTAATATATGTGAAGAACTTAGAGACCACATTGTTTTGAGAGATGTGTGTATGGAAACTTACACTGCCTTGAAAGGTCGTGCTTCCAGCTGGCATTGTTTTGAAATATTGTGTTTCATTTGGCTGCTACAATGTGGTGTACTTGATAAAGCAGGCATACAATGCTATCAAGGTTACCCTGAGTTCAGCAATCTGCCTCTCTTTCAGTTGACCTCCCTCTTCATTGCAACACAGTCTTTCCTCTAGACCCGTTTTTGTTTCGGTTTCTGGAGGAAGTCAGACAATTAATGGTGTGTTGGGTTAGTATTACGATAATGAAATACATACATAAATTCATACATTTGTATTCAGGGGGTAGGTTTTATAAAATTAGGATGTGAAATCTTTCAGAGTCTGAAAACTGAGTAGTTGTAACACAAAATAAAGCACCACATTTCTCTTCTTCTTTACTGCTCATTCGCACCTCTATGTACACCAAGTTTTGTAGTGAGTACTACTATAAAATTTGAATAATTTTATAATTAAATTATAAATTATTAAATTTGTAAAAACAAAAAACCAGTAACCAAAAGAAAGTGACATAAATATCTACATAGTTATCAGTTTCTTGTGTATATGACTGAAAGTTAGGAAGGAGAGCAATAAATGTTATGTTGAGCAAGCCTAAAGGAAAATGTATTTTGAGGAGTTATATGGACAACTCAACTGAAGCGAGATGCTGACATGCTGAGTTTGGGAAGATTCACATTAGAAGGGATTGTGATACTGTACCTTGTCATATCTTATTGCCAACAGTGATTATTCCAACAATATTTTCACTTATAAGTCTGGTTGACTTTCTTCACTGGGTATCTTGGGGCAACATTCCATTAAGGGATCTCAGAATCAAGGTATCCAGAACATAGCTTGCCACTGTCTTTACTAAGATAGTCACTCCAGTTACCTACCGTCTGTGAATTCCCAGTAGCACTTTAACTTCTGAGATCCATAACTACCATAGTCATAAGAGTGAGGTCTATCTGCTACAACTGGTTTTAAGGGGACTTTTCTATTGGTAGCCTCTTAGAATAGGCCTCAATAAATGCTCCTTTTACTGCTCTTCTATGTCTCTCAGTTGCAGTAGTCTCTCCCTCTATAGTTATATTTCTTTTTACTATAATATAGCAGACTTTTGCGAGTTGAATATTATGTGATAAGCCACCACCTTCTACTCCTTGGATAAGCTGGTAGAAAGGAAATTGGAGCTAAGTAAATGAGCTTTTATGGATAGGAAGATGGTTTTCTCATTAAGGTCAATATTATAAGACCTAACTTCAACAACCAAACCGTGTGTAAATCTCTTAACTCCAAATAAGTCAAAGGAGTGTCAAGGAGTGCCAAAGCAGGATCAGGCTGGATATTAGGAAAAAATTCTTTACTGAAAGAGTGGTTAAGCACTGGAACATGCTGCCCATGGAAGTGATGGAGTCACCATTCCTGGAAGTGTTCAAAAGACATTTGTGTATGGAACCTTAGGACATGATTTAGTGGTGAACATGACCTGGTTTTTCCAAACCTTAATGATTCTGTGCTTATACTGACTCCTTCCCCGAGGGAGATCCTTGGGAAGAAAGGAACTGGTGGAGAACCTGATGAAAGGGAGTTGCTCAAATGAAAGTGCTTCTTATCAGTCTAGGATGCTTAAAACAGAGACAAATAAACTCAGACAGACCTCCTGGATGTGGCAGGAGATGGAGGTACCCATCTGTGACAGTGTCACATCAATCACTTCTTGCATTTGCTTGGAATGAATTCTGTGTTTAAGAAGGACTGTAAAAAAAATCTCCCTCATAGAATCACAGAATGGTTTGGGTTGGAAGGGACCTTTATGATCATCTAGTTCCAAACATCTGTCATGATCAGGGACACCTTTCACTAGACCAGGGTCTCAAAGCCCTGTCCAACCCAACCTTGAACATTTCCAGGGATGGAACATCCACATCTTCTCTGGGCAACCTGTTCTAGTGCCTCATCACCCGTATAGTAAAGGATTTTCTCCTAACATCTAGTCTAAACCTCCTCTCAGAGTTGTATCAGCTAGAACTCTGTGAAAAAGTAACAGAGGAACCAATGCCTTATGCATTTTTTTTTAGAACTGTATTTGGAAGAAAGTGCAGACTAGTGATGCAAGTTTGAAACAGCAATTTATGGCTTTTTAAAACTAATATGAGTTTTCTATAAATATATACATTATATTCTATCATACATAAATTATAAACATAAGTTATATGGGTTATACATATCAGTTTAATCTTGCACTCATATTTTTATCTGAGGGAAAATGTAATTAGAAAGATACAGTATTACTCTTTTTTAATAAACTATATTCTGTGTATGGTTTGTAGTTCAAAACATTACAACATATTTGAGTAACTCAAGTGGGATAAACTTTCATAATTACCTAAATCTGTTCAATATGTCTAGAGATCAGAATTTATGCAACTGAGAGAGTTTTGGATTTATTTTTTCTTTCATATCTGTGATCAACACAAAAACCAACAAGATATTATTAAAGTGCTTGCTAATGTCTGTATAGTTTACTAAAAAAGGAGAAAAGCTTGTAATTTAAACATAAGACACAAGTGTCATTTAAGATTTAAAATATTTCCAGCATGCCCGTGAGTTTGGAATTTAGATTTAGTCTTATAAGAAAATATTCAGATGGGTTTGCAAACACCATTATCTCCAACAGAAATATAAATTGTTGAGAAGTAGTTTACAGAGAAGTTTTATGTTAATAATCTGTTGATTTGAAAGGAGGCTCATGACCTAGAACCTGAATTAAGGCACAGAGAGCTTTACAACACAAATTTAATATTCGTATTTAGAAATTAAGCTCTCCTTTGCACAGGAGGGTAAAAGAAAAGATGATATATTCAACCAAGTATAATCAACCTACTCTACATTGTATCTGAATCTCTGTCAGTGGCAAATAATAAAAGGTGATCACTTCAGTCAGGCACCAAAACTGATCTTTCAGGCTGAAAGCATTGCCTGAAGAGCCTGGTCATCAGGGAGAAGTATGTCACCAGGGAAAAGCAATTTATCAATTCCTCCTATATCTGAAACTATATTAGAATATGAGTATGCAAGATATACTAGAAAAGAATGGAAAAATAACATAATGATTTTCATAAGGTAAATGTGAAATGAAGCAAAATAGAATTAAAAAACCTTTGTATGAACAATGGATTCTCTCAATACAAAAAACAAAAGCAAAGAAACAGATAAAAAACCTGACAACAACAACAAGCAATTATATTGTTTGGAAAATATATTTTAAGAAAATTCATGATTATTCATATAACTATTTATAAATATAGAAAAAACCCCTCTGTAATAACTTTATAAAATTATTGAAATGAAAGTTTTTCCTTCCATCATATACACATCAAATGAAGTCAAATTAATATAAATTACATGTATTATCTCTTCTACTATTCCGGGATTGTACATATAGAAGTACGAAATTTACATGAAAGGAATTTTTTTCTAGAGAGAAGTTTTCAAGCTTTAAAATAGTTTCTGAGGAGATTTTATAACAACCTGGTTTTGGCTTCATATTGAAGACTTTCTTTAAAGAGACTGAAGTAAAGATTTACTTATTTCATGTCAGCATCAGAAAAATCAGTGATAAATATTTTCTTTGATTGCTGCCTTTCCAATATGCTTTCAATTTCTTAATAAGAATAATAAAAATATACTAAGTGAAGATGTGTCAATTTTCATTAAAATCTCTACACTTGATTTGTTTAATTAAATTATTTTTAACAACTAGCATTAATGTATCTTTATGTCCGGGCCTTCATTTTTCTAGAGAAAACAGAAAGTACCAAATAACAGATGCATTTGTATGATAAAAACATTCACTAGTACTTGCTCTGAAATGCTAAAAAAAAATTACTACTAAATTTCTCCTATATTGAAGTAAGCATTTAGGCAGAACAAATATTAACTATGCAGTTTATCCATAAATATGTAAATTTATGGTCTAAATTGCTTGATTAAGAAATATCAGCCCAAAATGTACATTAGATCATTGTCACTTGCCAAAACAGATTTTAGATTGCTTAAATTTACACTGAAAGTTTATTGCAGTCAAAGTAGAGAAATTATGTAAATGTAAATCAATTTAATTAACTCATTTGAATGAAACTTACCTATGGAAATGAACTACCTAGACTATAAAGGTAAGTACCACCATTTATTAAATCATAGAGGGAAATTCATATTTCTTAGAAATAAAAGATCATTGACTATGAGAGGTATGAAATATAGTGCTTGTGATTGGTGTTCACATGCTCAAATACTTTTAATTTGCTTAACAATGAATGGCACACTGAGAACTTTTTTAAATAATTTGCTTTGTACTGAGTAAAATTAGTGCATAATTATATGCTCTAGATATATGTAATAAAATAACAAAATAAAATAATTTTGTCTTAAATTGCTTCTGCGGGGTCTAACGGGTACAAATGCCACTGAAAACTGAAGTATCATCCTAGTTAGCACCATCAGTAGACAAAGTCATGGGAAAACTTTGTGGATCTTCAGGTACTCTTATGAGGAAGGGTTTATCTGGGTACAGACTTCTTTCATGTTAGGCTTTCTCTTTCATATGTGAAAAGCTGAATTTAGGCATCAACAATGTAGGTGTCTACAACTGGGTACAGTCTTTATGCCTCTGTTGCCGTTTGTGAAAGAGGTACTCAATTTATTCAAAGAGCATTTGGTTAGTAGTTATTCAGGTATCCACCTGTATGTAGCTGAATGTTTTTTTCTCTAGGATCTATTTACAGCCATGATCACATCTCCACATGGAATAAGGAGAGGTCAAGTGTGCAAGATTATAATGGACACTTCCAAACAGAAACCTAAATTCAGGGTGCAGAATCTCAGTAACACTGACTGAGAATAAAATTCTTGTACTTTTCTCAACCCCAACTATGCCATGTTCTTCAATAAAAAATGCAAAAACCAAAACCCAAACAAAACATAAAATCCCACCAAATATGTAATACATCTTTACATCGATAAAATACAACTTGTTCCAATGTCAGAGTAGATAATCTGGGAAAAAATTCACTATCCTACACTACCTTGTTCAGTCCAAGTCATTGTATGACCATGAGTTTGCTGATTTCACTTCATCAAGTTGCATACAGAGAAGGGGTAGCTTCAAATAAATGTGTTATCTAAATCAAAATACTCAACAATTTGAACAAAATAATAGCTGGATAGCTATCTCTCAGTTTGAAAAATGCAAAATCACAGTCATAGGAGACACTGACCTTAATAATGGAAAGCAGGTTTAAAAAAAAGAGCTTTAATATCTTTAAGGAACTGAAGATAAAAATTGCTATAGAAGTAATTCAATATTGAATACAATATGTCCATTGTAACTATCTAGGAGGTTTATTTGCAGATTAAATGACCACTAGTGGATAGATCTCATCTGGAAAAGGTGATGGTTTTATTAGCTAAACAACATTTTTTTTCAGTGACTGTAAAATTGACCAGACATAAATACATAAACCTTTTATGAAATTAAAGGAATAGAGATCTGGTGTTTTCATAGGATTTTCATGAAAAATGTTCCCTTGGATATCTTTTTTTTCCATTTAATTTATTTTCATTTTTAATTTAATTTTTGTTCACCATAAATTTCATTTGATTGTCAGTCTATTCACAATTTCACATACTGAGTTACAGGAGGAATTGCTGTCAGCAGCATTTTCTTTTAATGTGGTATATTTAAACAGGCTTGTTTTGGAGTACTCATCTGCGTGAATATGAATCTCAGTTGCTTGGAGAATGCACAATCTTGTATGCAAATTGTGCATTTATTAGAAGACAGCTATAAATCTGTGTATACTGGATCCTAATTTTTAAATACTGTTGTTTTAACCATGATCAAGCTGAAATAGATAAGACCAATAATGCAGAGCTAGTTTCAATGAAGTCATACTAGCAGTTGATTATTTGTCTCACAGGCTAATTAAGAATACACCAAAAAAAAAAAAAAAAGTGGTATTTACTGCCTTTATGTTGCACTATATTTTGCATTATATGGCCCTTTACAGCTTTGTATTATCCCATACACTGCCAGGGGTAGCAAGTTCATGGCAAATGTCCACAAGTTCTAGTGACTGCACACTGGAGAAAAAAAATAAAGCTAAAAATATGTACTAGGTAACCAGATTTCCAGAAATAATTATTGTCTTATAAAGAGTAATTTAATCAAGTGAAGTATGTTACTGGAAGTTCTCACAGGATTTGGAAAAGGATTTTTTATCCTATAATACTCTTATTACAGTAATACTGATATTTTTCTTTCACTCCCATAATGTTTTCCCATAGAAGACAAAATGTGTCTGGTTCAACTGCAGTAGTAATATGAAAGGTAGGTGTAAGAAGTAGGTAAAATTCATCAGTTTTCCCAATACCTTTGTTTTTACAGATTTGGAATATTGAAAACAATTCATGAATATTTTTCATAATTTTTCAAACTAGTTTTACAAAGACAGGATTTGTGATCTATGTTTTCTTTTATAAAAAACTTACAAGCTCATAGGAACAGTGTATTTAAGGTAGCTTGTGAAAATATATGTAAGTAGAACCATTTTTAAGAATTTTTAAATGTGCATATTTACATTAGAAAATATCTGTTACAAACAATCCTTCTAAGTAGTAAATCCTTGCAAAATTTCTTGCTGTCATTAATGAGTCATGTGTAAATGGCATAATACTGAGTTATTTTGCTCTGAGTTATAAATAAAAAGAACTTTTCTTCAAATTTTGTACTATATCAAAAGTGATTAAGTTAAGCAATTTATAGTATGAAATATTTGTTATTGTAAATTATGAAGCAAAGGAGGAGATGGGAAAAAGTCTACTATTTTTATCTCAGGTCTTGGAAATAATAAAGTTTTATTTTTCTAAAACTGAATATTACTGTAAATGAAACAATTTTCTTTCAAATCTTCTTTGTTAAACATTTGGAAACTGTGATATTCAAACTCTCCAGCTCTTACTGAAAATTAATTCTTATCAGGCAAATACCTGGTTTCTTGAGATCCAACGACAAACCAGGGTGAGAAATCTGTCATAACAAACTCTTACTTCCTTAAATTGCCTGCAACTACATATAGATTTTTATTTAGAAGGGAACATGTGAGTGCAATAAGAATTGCAGGTAGTGTGGTGTGAGTAGATATAGAGTGGTTTGATGGCTGCAAATGACTGGTAACTGTGACAATCTATGATCCTTCTACTATATTTCAGTGCAGACAAACAATTTTGGCTTTTTTTCCAAACTTAGTTTCTAAATGGTAAAATGTACCCTTTGCTGAATAATTACATTAATAATGGCATAGAGCACCTTTGAAGACGCAGGTACCATAAGACTGTGTAAACAACAGGAATAACCTTTAAGACAATGTCCAAATGACTACATCTCTCTTAATGCAATCTTCACTGCTAGGGTTACTTGGACACAGACATTGTAAGAGTCTTTTGAGAGATACAGTGCCAGCCTTCTTGAGTTATGTCTAAAAATAACATAATTGAACTGAGGCTTTTTGTTTTCTGCCGAGGGGAGTTCAAATGCACTGGCTACCTCTTACAAGGCCTGCAAACACTAAATCGTTTTTAAACTGAACAGCAAACATAATGTATAATGTCTCTGAGTCACTGTTTATGATATATTTAAAAACTGAAGCAACATGCACATATCCAAATTTAAGCAATTGATGGGCATAGTAATTATTGTAACTATGTGAGATGTGTAACTATTATGAAAAAATCCTGAAGTTCCTTTGTAGTTCTGTAACAAACATTATTTTTGGAACAGCAATAAAATGCAACACATTCATTATTCAGCCTGCAGTCCAACACAGAGATGAAGAGAGGCACTAACTTCTCAGTTAGGTTATAATTCTTTTACATGCACCTGAAACATACTTATGATACAATGTATTTTTTTGTTTTAGAAAGCAATGTGGGAATTACTCAGAAAAAAAATTCCATTCTTTCCTTTTTTCTGGTAGGATACAAGAATAAGGTCAAAACAAAGTCCCCAACATCCAATTTTGAAAAGCAAAACTCCTGTAGAGTGTTATGATTTTTCTCCTGTTTCAGTTCTCCTATTGGTCCTTCTCTGACATTTACAGATGAGTCTTCCAACTCATCCCATCCTTAAGCCAACTTATAAAATAGCAGCTATAAAGTAAGCAATTCATGTTTAATTCAATTTAATGGAATTGAATTCAATTTAAATAAAGCAGCAGGCATGCAGGGTATACGCAAAACACTTTTCATGCTTGCTCATGCCTATCTGTAAGATAGCCAAAAGTTACTGGGGCATTTGGCACTGTGAGATTTACTGGCACAAAGTAATTCCCATTTGTCCCAGTTTGTGGTCACATATCAGTACGAAGGGATTCCTAATTACCCCTCGAAGTCTCAGTCTGGAAATGCTTTGAATCTTCTGATAAGCATGTGCCCCATTTGTATAATTTAATTTTTACTTCTCAAGTATATGTAATCTACATACTTGACGTAATTTACACTACTTTTATAACATAGCTCAAGGCATCCTGGGTATTAGTTTTGAAACAGAAATCGATGGAAGAATAGCTTCTTATGGGAAAGTGGCATAATTCCAGCTGACACAGGTATTAGAGCTTTCTTCGCATTAGATACTTTTCAGTTTGTTTTCAAGTACCCTTTGGGATATAAGATGGTATCCCTTGACTGGTAAAAAAACCCCAACCCTAGTATTAAAAGATATGGCTAATGCAAAGAACAAAGACTTTGACCGCAAAACTCTGTGTATTTTAAAGAACAGCTTTCTAGAAAAGTGATGGAAAGCAGTTCAATTCTTCCTTACTTTGACAAATCAGATTTGGTTATCTATTGTAATTTTCAGAAGTCCCATTTCCTTCTCTACTGCTTCTCATTCCTGGTATTGTGGAAGACAAGGTCTTCTTAAAATTTCCCTTGAATATCTGAATGAGCAGTCTTTGTGACTGTCCACTTACTGATGAAATGTAATCCTCCACGGGGCGGGGGGGGAGCAGAAAGGGAGAACAAGCTGCTACTTCTGATCATTTACTCACATCTCCTTAGTGAGAAGTGCCTTTTGGAAGGCAAAGCTCATAGACCCAGTTGGTAACTTTTTCCCCTGTTTCTCTTCCTTTGCATCTCCCTGAGCAGCCCATTCCAATGTTTAACCACTCTTTCAGGGAAGAATTTTTTCCAGATATCTGAGCCGAGCCTTTTTTGGCATAACATGAGATCGGTTCTCCTTGTCATGTTACTGGTTGCCTGGGAGAAGAGACCAATACCCACCTTTCCACAACCTCCTTTCACGTAGTTCAGGGGAACAATAAGATCTCCCCTGAGCCTGCTTTTCTGCAGGCTAAACACCCTCAGGTCCCTCAGCCACTCCTCACAGGACTTATGCTCCAGACCCTTCAACAGCATCACTGCTCTTCTGTGGGCACACTCCAGCACCAAAATGTCTTCTAGCACGGTGCCCAGAACTGGACAGAGTTCTCTTAACATAAACCTTCCTGTTAAATTTAAGCACTCAGATTCCAGTCTATCCAAACTTGGTTTCCGTTATTTTGTTGTCTGGTATTATCTATCTTTATTTTGTTTATAATGCTAGTGTCTGTGGCCCACTGAATTTGGTTGTTTCAAGTGCTGTTACCTCCTCAGCCCAAAGTGGATTTTGCATGAAATCCTGTTCTCTGAGAGATCTCTGCTCATTATTCTACTCATGTTTAACTGTTATAAATGATACGTAATTGTAGTTAACAGCAAAAAAGAGTGAAATATGTACATACGCATATATATATGTGTGTGTTGTGTATAACTGCCAATTTCCTAGTGTTGTGGGGACTAGTAAGGTGTGGTTAACTAACCAACACAAGTGGACATAATTATACAGCCAATACATTTCCTCATTTATAGTTGCTTTTATTCTATTAATTTCTATTCTTCCAACTTGTGTCACTGTGCCCTTTGAAGCAGGAGAAATATTTTCTTGTGTAGTGCTATGAAAGCAAATCTACTAGAATCTTCATTTTTGTGTCAATCTATGGATGTTACAAAGATAATAATAAGTAAATAGAAATGTCACTTGGGCGAGGGAGTTCAGTATTTACATATGTTAATTTGGGAAAGGGAAAGCTTCAACAATATGAGCACTTAAATTAATTTGCAAGAAAGGAAGGTATCAAACAGCTGGTGTAGAAGTAGATATCATAATTTTCCCAGAAAAAAAAAATTTAACTGTTTTATAATGTGTGTTGTCGTTTTGCAGGTGACATGGTAATGAAGAAAATTTCATTTTCTCCAATGAACTGCATTTTATGTAGTTGTCTGTTGTTATACCTCTTGAAAGATAATCACATTAAATTTTATTTACTCTGACCATTTCCATTATGATGATTTATTAACAAACAATGTATTTTTCCTTTTTTTTAAAAGAAAAGTAAAACATATCAATCTTAGAATTAAATCTTTTGAGTTACTGTTGTAATATCAATGTTAAAGGTCTACTACACAAATGAAATTATCACAGTGAAATTGTCTTTAATCCTATGCCTTTTTTTTTCTGAAATCCTGAAAGAGAGAGGAAATTTAGCCATTACTAAATTTTGTGGTTTGAGTCTGTTACTCAGCTTTGCTCTGCTGTAGTAATTTTGGGTAGCTGTAGGCTCTGGTTTTCTCCTAAAACATTTCTTATGCAAAGGATAGTTCACTTTAGACAACAGAATGAAAAATTATAGCAATTTGAACTGATCTAAAGATTTAATCCTTATACAGAAATGTAATCCTCAGATCAAAGAACATCACTAAATAAATTACATATCAGAACTGGCCAGGGAATGAAAATTGTGTTTCCTTTCACTGTTTCAAGTGTTGGTTCGAAGATTTTTTTTTTTTTTGGTTTTTGTTGGTTGTTTAAAAAAAACAAAACACCAACATTTGAATGCTTTCATAAAATGGAATGTATTTGAAGTGTACACCTCCAGATCAAAAAAAAAAAAATCACCACCAACAGTCTTTTTACTCATTTCTCTTTGAAGAAGTGACACAAGAATTTTGCTGTGGGCCTCAGACCCTTTCTCTCTGAAAATGTGCTGATTATCATGAGCTTTCAAAGCTCAATAACATATCCTCAGCATATTTTCATAACAAGGTATTTCCATCTGTGATAGTAATTTGCTATTTCTTCTCTTCTACTGAGAAGAAAATCTCATTCTCTGAGAAATGATAAAACCTGAGAAAGATTTCTTCATGTTTCTATCTTGTCTTAGACAAACACAAAAAGGATTGTGATTGGACTAAATACAGTCTCAAAAAATGCCCAGATTACTGCAAGGTGTCAAGTGGACAAATGACCCTTACAATCATCTTTCTATCAAACACTTCTAATTCTGTAAGTTCTGTATGAATAGTGTTTGATTACTGAAAAAAAATCCCTCCAGTTCTTGTAAATGATAATAAAATAGGTATTTTAGAAAAGCTGGTTTCTGAAGGATAACAAACTGTCACAGATGTCATTCTACAAAAGAAGTAAATGTGAGAAGGTTAAGTTTAACACTAAAAGATACAGGGTTAGGCAGGTTTTTTCTGAAATGTTGTGAATGATGAAAGGTTTAGACAAAAGGTTGGAATCATTTGTGTCCAGCAGTATAAAGGACTTAGCACTAATATTTTTAAAACGTAAGGACATACCAGTTTTTGGCAGTGACTAGTTGCTTTGGGTATATTTTCATAAAAACATAGAGAACTAAATATATATGGAGCTATCAGAATAAGGGTCAGGAAAATAAAAATTGAAAAAGCCCAAAACGAACCAAATAAACAAAACAAAACAAACAACCGAAAAGCACAACCAAAAAAAAAAAAAAAAAAAGAAATACCTGTATACTTAATCAGTATGGAACATTTCAGGAACTTGGCCAGTATACAAACATGTTTGAATAATGAATACAGAAGCTAGAATAATTTCTCTCACCAATAATAACAACAACACTGTTCTCATTTTTTTTCCTGAGAAACAGTGTTGCTTCGTTATATGATAGGCGGTTAGTCAACTAGAGTGAGCCTGGGAAGTGATTCAAAGCACTCTGATTATTTAAATATACAAATTTCTGATAAAGGGAAAGAAAAGATGTGACTAACATTATCCCAGTTCATTAATGGGAGATGACCACAGCTGATTGTTAAATTCTTCCCTTGAAGTTAGACTGCTCCATTAAGAAATTGTGTGCCTTCTTTACCTCTGACTCAGCAATGAGAAAAATTAATGCCAACAAAAAAAGCTGCATCTATAGAACAAAACAGTGCTAACGACTTGACATTCATGCTATCAGAATTTTAGAGAGTTTTTACTGCTGCTGTCTCTAGCCTGGTTTTGACGAATATGAGTAGAGGAATTGCTCTAGGCATGCTACTGGAGAACTTGCATGCAAAGGAAATCCAGATAGTGCATTCTGAGACTACTCTGTGATGTGCACTAATATATAAGGAGTGGGAAAACCAATGGATTTGCTTAAAATAGTACATCTGACACAAGATAAAATACTAAAGTAGATGAACCTATGTTATTTACAATATTTCCAGCTCCTGATAAAAACATCTAGTATTCAGTAATGTTGACTAAGTTGGTAGAAATAGCTTTTAAAAACATCACCCTTAAAACAAACCAATTTGTCGTAGCCATAGTTACATGGCAGGTGTAACAATTATGCCATTCTCAGTCTTATTCCAGGGCAGAATCAACATTTAAGGGAATGAAATCTGTAATTATCCCTAACTATATCATGTAATAACATATCTCATGGTCTCACTCACATCTCCAGCCATTTTGGAATTCATGCTCTAATTAAACAAGTATCAGCTACAGAAATAAAATCTCAAAGTTTTGTTTAGCCCTTACTGAGGCAACTCTAAAAAGTAAAGATTAGAGAAAGTGTTGCTCTTTCATGCTAAATTCACTACATGGTTTTGCTTTCTTCATCTTTTTACTTCTTGCAAATGCAATAATTTTTTCATAGTTTTTATACAGAGTTACAAGATATGTTTGTGTCACGGAGACAGAAAATGTGTGGGATTTTTCTCTCTTAAAAAAAATAAAAATTTAGTTCAAAGCAGGAAAAAAATCGTAGCTACTACAACCTTTCTCCATCAGTGTGCTAGCTGAAGTATCTCAGTGTAAAGTCCACGTGTGAAAATGTCAGAAAGCAGAAAGGATTACGGAAAAGAAGAACAAATAAAGCTGTTTAGCTTAAACCACCAATGCACAACATAAAAGGGTTAGTTTTGCAGTGAACACTCTTTCTTGATACCTAGTTATACCAGGTTGGATCAATAGCTCATATAAAGTTGCTTCATTGCAATTAAAATGTGCCGAATTACCTCAGATAACATTCTGTTCCAAGTGATTAAGAGTTAAATTTCAACTCTGGGACAATGAAGTGGATCAAAGTCCATGCACAACATGTCATTAACTTACTATGTAACTACAGAGTTTAAGAAAACTTACCCAGAGAGGACATGCAGAGTAACAGCCTTACTCATCACACCTAGAATATAAGATTAGGGCCAGACACAGCAGGGAAAAGATTAGTTAGTGATCTTAAGCCCCTGAATGAAATGTTGAGTCATCTTACAGATTTATGTCAAATTCTAGCCAGATCATTTCACTTCCAAGGTACCTTGTGTTCAACAGGGACATTCATGAGAACATGTTTTTTTTTTTCATTGATTCAGTGGTTTGACATGATATTATTGAATCAAAAATTAACCTCCTAGTTCTTCAGTTGCTGTGTTGTTACTGTTCCTGACAGTCCTTGGATTTATTTCTCCTGGACTAATAAGGGTGAAGCATAACAAGGGGAGTTAAATAATTAAAAGAACAGTATTTTAAACAAATGCTAGTACTCTGCAAGAAAAGAAATGTAGTCTGTGCATGAATAATACAATATTATTTGTGTACTCTTATGGATGCAGGATCAGATAGATATTGCGAGGAAATATGTTCCACATTATTCTCTATGTCTGCTAGGGGACAAATTCTTCAGAAAAGAAAACCACATTTCGATCACTCATTCTCTATAATTGTGTGTGCTCATTCTTGGCTGGGGGAAAGGTGTATGAAGCTGATTGATATTTGAAAACAGAAATGTCTTTCCTTAACATTGTATTGGCTTGT
This sequence comes from Corapipo altera, assembly GCF_003945725.1. Taxonomy (NCBI): domain Eukaryota; kingdom Metazoa; phylum Chordata; class Aves; order Passeriformes; family Pipridae; genus Corapipo; species Corapipo altera. The sequence goes on from NW_020884872.1 coordinate 11,749,677, forward strand.
CAAAAGAGAAGCTGCTCACAAAAACATCTGATTGACACTTCTTTTATAGGTTTTTCTTCGCTGAAATAGGATTTCTGATCAAATATGTGGAGAGGAATCCAAGACACCAATAACTTAAAATGGTTAGAGCATTCCCTTATGAGCTAAATTCAAGCACTTGCTCTTTTTGATTTACAGGATTGATTTATCTTCACTAAAGGTGTCTTCTCCCTACTGTCCTTGTTTGATTTTGCATCACCCCAGCTTCAGGGTCTTTGAGGTCAACAGTTACAGGTATATCAGTAGATGTTCCAGGATCTTTCATAACTTGCTATTTCAAAACTCTCAAGCATGGATACTTTCTCTGGCCATAACATAACAAAATCAGCACTACTCATACTGTTTGGAGACATGCTACCACTTGCTAGAACAATCAGGTTTAATAACAACTCAGCTACTGAAAGGTGCAGACATTTGAAAGAGGTTTTCCCTCATCCTAACCCAGCTGCTGATGCAGACAGTTTTTTCACCATCTCTCAAATGCAATTTTTTTCAGGTTGTGGCTATAATCCCAACATAGTTTTCCTATAATCAAATTTTGGACAGAAGAGTAGCACTTTGTTTTGGGGCTTATCATCGCATTTCTTATCATGAGAACACAGAGGAGAATATAGAAAAATTATTTGCAGGAGTCAGTGTTCTACAGAAATTTGAAGCTGTCATGCACACAGAATATAGAAGACATTTGAACTTATCATTCAAGTACTATGAGAAATCTTGTTCACTCACATCCACTGCAAGACATTTTACTTGTGGTATGTTGCATTCTTCATATGCTGTTTGATTCCTTTTTACCCAGAATTTTGTTGAAGAGAATAGGGAGGAGGTGTGTACAGAACAAGCAGTAGATACTTTTGGAAAGGTTCTTTTCAGCTGAGTGGATGTGAATTAGACACTTCCTTTCCCAAAGGTAAGACCTATCCCCTACATGCTGGATGGGTTTTCCATGTGACTTCCTCAAACATGGGAAAATACACTGCAGTGTCTGTAGTAGCAGGGAATGGCATTTGTGCTTCACCCTGGAAGTTTAAAATGAATATTAATTGTCCTGTTCCTTGTGCTTTGGGAAAGAGTGTGAGAATATAGCAAGAAACTGAACACATTTTCAAGTTTTGTATGCAGAATGATTGAAGATCCAATAAATAAACAATCAGCCTCCTAGCCCTCAAATACCAGGAAGGAATATGCTGAGTGAATCACACTATTTTGTACAGCAAGATATTGAAAACTGTTAGAATATGTTTTGAAATGTTTTATTTTAAAAATTAGGCTTCAGTATGAAAAAAATCAATCCATAAATTCCAGTGTTTAGAGACAAAATCGGCGTCTACATTTTCAAATAACGGGTTTGTGTACTATGTGTTAGGAATTCCTAAGGTTGTGAAAAACACTAATTAAAGGGCTGAACTGAAGGTCAGTGATGTACTTATATAGAGGTATACCTAAATGTGCAAAATTAGGTTGCTGTGAGCAGCCATAAAGTTGGCCCGGTTAGAAGGGAAAATTTGCTAAAACTGAAACTGTCTGCTGAAAAATAGTGACAACGAAGTTGCCTGCCAGCTTGAAAGTTGAGAGCCTGGGCCTGGGAACCAGAAACATCCTTGAAAAGTACAGCTGGCCTCTCTGAAGTACAGCTGGGGTACCTAGAAACCAGAGATATCATTGGATACAACTAATAAGTGCAAAATCAAGGAACTGTAATGACAATTTGTTTTCTGAAAAGGTGGAAATAGTCTGGGAAAATTAAATGGGTCTGAAAATACAGAAAACAGCATCATTACAGGTGTAAAATCAACATTAACACATATATAAGTGGTGATGTTCCTATGTCTTGTATCTCAGTGATTTGAAAAGGACTAAATCTTTACCCAAAGCTGAGCCTCTCTCTCTCTGGGAACATCCCTTGTTGCACTTTTCCTTTCCTACATGGATTGAACACATGAACTTTCTGTGAGATCTTGAACTCTCACTGCACACGCCCATCTGACTCCAAGCTCATCTCTGAAGTGAGACTGTCTGCTGAATTACTGGTCCCACTTTGGGTGCGCGTTAGGGCTCACTTTGGTTTCTCCTCCCACATCTAGGATGGTTTTTCCCCTTCTGAATTCTGTCTGATTCACTAGATACCAGTACTTTATATCTATATCAGTAATCTACCATAAGAATATGGTGCTGTCATAGTAGTGATAGTCTTGCTTGACTACTGATATTTTGTAGTAACCTATAATATACCCCTTACAGGTTTTGCTGCTATAGTTTAGTATATACCTCCTTGTTTTTGCTGTTATTCATTGCTGTATATTATTGATTGATACTATATTTTTCATTGCTGATAGTAATTTGTAATGATTCATATAATCATAGATATAATTGCTAGTGGTGATTTTGTGGTAGTCTACTTGCTAGACCATTATATGTATGTATATATACACATACATTCTGTTTTATAATCTTCCTGTTGTTGATATTACAAGAATTCACAACAATCACAAACATGGGGTCCAGGTGTTCTGAGGTTTTACTACAAATCTAAAACTTAGGTAAACCAAATAAAAATGAGGAGGTCTTTGAACTGCTCAGTAAAGTTGTGCAATTTTAGGGAGACAGATGAGATGCAAGTAACAATCATATTATAATGCAAAAAGTAAAAAAAAAAAAAAAATATTTTTAAGGTTTATAATATCCAAAATTGAATCTCAATCTGTAACAAAGGAGACACTTGACATGGAGGTGTGGAAAAAAAGAGGAAAAAAGAATTCCTGTTAATATTTAGAAGCTTAAACTGTTAGTTTTTATGTGTAAGAAGAATATATGCACAAGGTATTACCTGGTAGATGGATTTTCAGGAAGGATAGTGGCTGACCTACCATTTATAGAAATCACTGGTATGTTTCCACTTATATAATGGATTTTAGATTTCACTGTGTGGCAACATGAACTCCTGTGAAAATAACTTGTGAAATATTAGCCTTCTGGAAATACCATTTTAAAAATGCTATTATTCTTACTGGTGATCTGTAACACCATTATATGACTTGGTACTGTTTTGATCTCTCAGAGGTAACTTCTTGATTAGGACCAACCGAAAATGGAAACAGATTTTTCTTCTCTCCAGTTTTTTAAATATATGGATGAATTATCAATTTTGGAATCTCTAAAGGCATAAATAAGTGTCTTGCTTTCTGGCTTCAGCCATATGGTAGCCCTAGGCAGGAAAATGGAACTTTCACACATTTGCTCAAACTTTAAATGTAACATCCTACCGTGAGCAAGTTAATTGACTTTTAATCAAATTCTACAATTAGTTTCATACTAAAATTGGTAGAGACAACACAGTATTAGTAATAATTTATGTCAGTTGTTTTGACATTGCAAACAGACTTTATAAGGACAAATGAGAATAGTTCCAGCAGTGGGAGACTGTAACTGATCAGGCAATATGCTAATATTTTGTGTGATTATCAAATATATATTGTGATGGAAAAAGAGAGGAAGTGTCAGAGAGGGGTCATGACATTTGTTTTCAAAATATGCAAATCTTTTTGTAAAATGTCACTTTGAAATAGAAAACAAACCACAACTAACCTATTATGTGATCCATATTAAGAGACAAACTGTTTCAAATTCACTGAGTAATTGTTCTATGACAGTACCAAAACTGATCTAAATGACTATGAAATTCTAAACCTTTCAGCTTGAATTCTTTAGTAATCAAAGCTTGTGTTTGCTGGTTTGTTATTTTGTCCTTCTGTTCTTGATTTTTAATTGATGTTCTTTGTCCCATAAAAGTGATCACTAGAAAAGAATACTACAGCTTTTACAAGTGAGGTCAGTGCAGAGACTTTTATTGGCTCAATCACCCAGAAGGAGATGTAGAGATGTGCTAGTTTTCATAAAGCATAACAGAATTTAAAATGTTGGGAAAGTAATAAGGCATGATAAGTTGATGTAAGGTTGAAAGTGTGTTTATTTTTAGTAAAGTAAATGTGTTTTATTGTTTTTTTGGTGTTTTGTGGTTTTTTTCAAAGCAAATAAATAAGTAATATTAAATGATTCTACCAGTCATTAGAAAATTTATGCAAGTGACCTGCATTAAACAAATATTAAACCTTTAAATACAAATTCACCATTTCATCTTTCTTCTCCAGCTTCCTCTTTTTCTTCTCATCTGGGGAAGGATAATATCTTCTACTTCTAATGGTCCGTCTTCCCCTGACAATGCATGGCAGGACTAAAGACAACATAAACTGACAGAGATGAAGAGTGTTAAAATGTTGCAAAAAAGCACACAAACGTCTTTCAATAAAGTATGTCATATGTCATTGGTTAAGTATGTAGGGCTTTCATTTCTTGAAAGTACTGTTTCAAAGTGCCGCTAAGAATAATCATTTTTGCTGAGGTCAGTATTCAGAATTAAAAACACAGTAGTAAATGAAAATCACCATTTGGATTATCCTGGAAATCAATTTTAACTAACACCAGAACTTCGTCTGTGCCTCTGTGAAAAGGGGAAAGCAGAATTAGCCTGAACTCTCCCCTTAGACCCGGTTGGAATTTTTTTTTTTTTAATTAATTTTAAACCTTTTTAATTTGATTATTTTATTTTATTTTTTTTTAGAATATGTGTCCAGAATCTGAAGTCTAAAAATATTTGCTTTTTAAGCTTTTATTTTCAGGAAAAAAAATGGTTATCAATTTTTAATAAAATATTTTGTTCAAAATACTTTTTATAAAAAAAAGTATTCTTTTATGGAATATTTTCTTGATTTTTAAGGTTTTCTATGGAATTCCTAATTGGTATCTCTTAGCATATGTGATACAGTGAGATACTATGGTAGGTAATGCCACAGAGATTCCTGCAGAGATATGAAGCAATGGGGGACAGAGAAGAAGAGTAGAAAGGCATAGTTAAATAGGGGGGAAAAAAGATTTATATATTTATATACAAAAACATAAAGGTTTTCTGAATTAAAAATAGTTAATGTGATCACATCACAGGCAGGAACTGACGGAGGGAACAGTATATTACTTCATTATTTGGTAATTCCCTAACTATAACACTAGTAGTGTTTCCATATATATAAGGACAGTATAGTCTATTATTTTGTGGGGGACAATTGTCCTCATAGAAGGCCTAAGTTTATCATAGAATGAGGAAAGGTTTTATCATACAGAAATCTTCAGAGAAATCTTCAGATTCCCTTTTTCCATCTCAAATAAACAGAATTAGTTGATTTAATGTGTGTGGTATTCTGATCTATCTTGTTATTTGAATATGATGCCTAAAGTCCCTAAGGGGGGCTTGTCCTTTTTTTACCATTTAAGAGCTTATAGAGATAGCCATAGGATTTTGCAATGACTTAGTGAAGATTTACTGTGCTTCGGAGGTAACAAAAGAGAGGTTTGGAAAACATTTCCATAATTTCCTGTACATGGTACCCTACGGAAATAGAAGCCTCAGTCATACAAGAGCTTTCAGGGAGAGACTTTTTGGCTCTTGACTACACATGGCTACATCTTCCAGTTCCTGAAGGCATACACAAACTGTACTCCAGAGCTCATCACAACAGCAAGTACTGGCACACATTGTAGTTCTATTACAGTCTAAAATAGGAATGATATTGGAACAGGCAGAAAAACAGGTTTTCTCTATCCAAGTTGTAAAGCCATAGCTGTATATTCTACAGGAGAACAAGAGTAGAAATGTGTCATAGGATAACAATTCCTGACTATTTCTAAGGGGGCAATCAACAATAACAACTAATTGTTCAACACAAGCACTACAAAATCAAAATAACCTGCTGTGCTCTCTTCTGTTTTATCTCAAATAGGACACCACAGAAGGTAAACATTCTAAAATAATGGGGTTGTTTGAAAGCTACTAGCTCTACTCACATTTTTTAACTATATGAAACTTAACATAAAACTCTAACACAAATTAACACATATTCTTGTCATTATAACCAGGGAAAGAAAGAGTTAATGGCTCTTATGGCAAATGATGTGTCTTTCTCATACGGTATAAAGGCTCAAAGGGAGTACATGAATCTTGTTTCAGATAGGTAGACTCTATCAGAGGTTTCAGTCGCTGTCATTTCAGCCAGCTTTACAGAACCATTACATATATATTCAACACCTTTTTTTCCTTGAATCTATTGATTTAATATTATTTTGGATTAGCATGTCACCTAAACATAGTAGTCTGTGCCATTTTTTTCGTGGAATCTGTCATTAAGACTGAATTCTCATTGGTTTCCTCACTTGTGGAGATTGCCCATTCTTCTCACTGATGGAGATTCCCTTTTTGTCAATATCTTTTATTAAAACAGACTTCTGATAACAATATTGTCTCCGCCCATTCCTTAAAAAAACCCTGCAGTTCTCTATCATGCACTGGAGCTTCTACTTAGTTTCTCAACCTTTTTTACTGTTACTTACAATGAATTTTGTTCACATCTCCTCTTGCTCATCTCATACGAGAATATGAAACCCAACTCAACAGTTTACTGTTATGGACTGTCCCCCAGTTCTTAGTACAGAAAAAAATAAAATAGTAGATTTGCACAAATGTGTAGAGTAGAACCTCCCCAGACTGATTCCAATTCCATTTTCTGGTAAGCATATTGGACCCCCCATCTTATGCTTTTTCCTGAAAACTTTTGATTGAGGAAAACTTCATCCCCTTCAAAGGTTTATGGATATGTAAAAAAAAAACTTATGGTGAGTGAAACCACAAGAGCAATTGTTTAAATGTTGATTTGCATATTTAGAGGTTTTATTTACAGATAATACCTTTGAGTTCCGCAGTTGTCATAGTGCATTTTTTTCCATTAAAATCATCCCTCACATCAAAGACAAATAAAGCCAAAATGCAACTTGCCCAGAAAATTTTGATGTTACCAAGTTGTCATGGAAGGAATACATCATATGAAATTGGTTTCTGCTAAATAGAAGGTCTTATACATGATTCTTTAAAATTTTGAAATATAGAAATATTCACTAAACTGTTTTGGAGAAAGGCAATCTACCACAGCAAGATGTTTGCATTGTTAGCAGGAAATTTCTGAAAAGGAATTAGAACCAGAGGAAGCAGTGAAGCTAGGATGATGAAAAATAAAGCAAAGGTAAGCAGATAAGTACCTGGGAGCACTCCGATATTTGGTATATGTGAGATGATGGATGTTAAGTTCTACTGAGTTTGCAAAGTGCTGAAGTACAGAATGAAAAGCAGTTTACTTACCTGTCCATTCAGTTTGTCTTCTTAAGGAAAACATTTGACAGACTATCAGGGGAAAAAAATTGAGACTGAGGGTACTGATCTTCAAATCGAAGCTAATGCTTCATTTCACTTGAAAAAGCTTTCTATGAACACACTCACAGAGTCAAAGAATGTCTGAATTTGAAAGGCATCTCTGGAGGTCATCTTATCCAACCACACAACTCAAGCAAGGCTAGCTAACAGAAGGTTCCCCGGATGGCTTTTGAATATCTCGAAAGATACTCAAAATTCTACAACCTTCACAGTCTTCCTGGGAAAGCTGTGCCAGGGCTCAGTCACCCTCACAGTCAAAAAGTGTTTCCTAATTCTCAGGCAGAACCTCCTGTGTTTTAGTTTGTGACTATTTCCTCTCATCCTGTCACTGGGCACCACTGAACCTGGCTCCATTCTCTTTTCATCCTCCCTTCAGATATTTGTAAACTTTGAAGAGATCCCTCTGAGCCTTCTCTTCTCTAGGTTGAATAATCCTACCGTTTCTCATAGAAGAGCTGCTACAGTCCCTTCGCCGCTTTTGGGATCCTCCATTGAACTCTCTCAAGTATTTCCATGTCTCTCTTGTACTGGAGAGACCAGAACTGGGCCCAGCACTCCAGGTGTGGCCTCACCAGTGTTGAATAGAATCACCTCCCTTGCCCTGTTAGTGGGAGGGTGAGGCCTCCTTAATCCAGGATTTCCTCCCAGTCTCCAGGGACTGAGAATCCTGAAGGCTGGTCTTACTGCTGAAGATTCTTGTGAAGTAATTCAGTATCTCAGCCTTTTCCATGCCCTGTGCCACTGGGACCCCTGTCCCATTCAGCAGTGGGGACACATTTTCCCTAATCTTCTTTTTGGCATTTATCTACTTACAAGAGCCCTTCCAGGTTTTTAGACATCTCTTGCCATATTCAACTCCAAGTGGGCTTCAGTTTTCCTAAATGCATTTCTCTTCATACTTGGACAGTGTCTCTCTATTCCTCCTATGCTATCTGTCCCTCCTTGCACCTTCTGTAGGCTTCCTTTTTATGTTTGTGTTGCTGAAAGGTGAGAGAAAATTTCACTATTTGAACTGGGAGTGTAAAAATAAGGGACACAAATGAGTGTCTTGCTTGAGTTTGTAACATGATGCTTAAATAAAAACAAATAAATAAACACAAACAAACAACAAAACCTAAACCTAAGAGAGAAACATTTACATAGCCTGAAATTCAGAAAAACTGTGCTTTTATGGGAAAAAGTTATCAGTTTACATAAAGGTAGACATGACCAGGCAATTAATCTCATATAGACATTTTCCAAAGAGTTGCAACTCTGTTGCTTTAAGAATACGCTTAATTAAAATCAAATTTTATGCTGACCCCTTACTTCTTTACAGTCACATTAGTCTAATAGCAATAAATGTCAAAGTCAGGGTGTCATGGTTGAATCCTGGCTCACAACTAAGCACCACCTAGACACTTGCTTACTCCCCATGGGTGGGGTGGGGTAGATCAGAAAAGTGAGAAAACTCATGGGTTCAAATAAAGACGGTTTAATGGGTAAAGCAAAAGCCACTCCAGCAAAACAAAACTAAAAATTCATTCACCACTTCCAATGCACAGGCAGGTGTTCAGCCACCTCCAGGAAAGCTGGGTTCCATCATGTTTAGTGGTTACTTAGGAAGACAAATGCCACGTGTATCCCTTCCTTCTTCCTCCCCCAGCTTCATGTGCTGAGCATGACGCCACATGGAATGAAACATCCCTTTGGTCAGTTGGGGTCAGCTGTCCAAGCTCTGCCCCTGCTCAGCTTCTTGTGCAGCCCCAGCCTCCTCCCTAGTAGGGTGGAGTGAGAAGCGAAAAAGACCTTGATGCTGTGTAAGAACAGCTCAGCAGTAACTAGAATATTCTTGTGTTATCAACACTTAGTCCCATACTCACTGCTATGAAGAAAATTAGCTCTACCACAGCTGAAAACTGCAAATGGGGCATGCACAAGTTAGGAAGAGCTTTGAAGACTCTTTGAAAGTGATGAAGGACCTTGTTGAATCCTGAATATACGTTTCAAGGTCTAGCTTGACCACATTTGCTATGATGACTTATAAAGATGACAAACGAATCAGCTATGGGGTTTCATACCCTTTCAGTTTAGAAAAGGTATGAAACCCCATAGCTTGAAAGATTAAGTGAGCATGAAGAAAGAATTATGATATTTTGAAACCAATGGAGTGCAGAATTTTTTTTCTACCTTTGGGCTGTAGAGGAAGATGGCTTTGTTTCTGTGGATTTTATTAAAGTTTGTTAAATGAAAAGAAAAAAAGAAAAAGAAAAATAGAGAAATTTAAAAAAAGAGAGAGAAATAACCAGGAGATAGGATTAAAAATCCACAGACTGATATGTATCTATTTGGGTGGTCCCCACTTATAACACTGAGAGCCACCATATATTCCCTCTTACAGACATGAAGTGACATATTTGACTTGAGATATTTCTCTTGTTGAGAGCATCCATCACTCTTAGTAACAAACAGGAAGAAAAGGCTCCTAACTTTGAAAATAGTGGTTGGTTCAGGCAGAAGGCCTCAGTAACATTTGTTTCTAGTATTTCTGTCTACTGCCTGAATAATATTTTTAGGTTAGGAATGTATCAAATAATTAATTCCAAAATTAATAAATAGTATATTAATATTTTATATCGAACTCTATTTGTTATAAAACTCAAATTGATGATACTGTTTAATGTATTAATACTGTTTGAAGTATTCTAGGAAAATTACATTAAAATAGCTGTATGAATTTGAATGTTAGAAAATTGTTACAAAGATTATTGATTTTATGCAAATACCTGTGCTTTGTCCATACAGCTTTTGTTGTGTTAGTTCTATCCTAATGTCACAGATATTAAGTGAAAGTTTATGCTTCTAGTCTAAAGGACATTCCTGCCAAGAAATTAATTTAATTTACAATTAGCATATATGAAATAATCAAAATGTGCTATACGGGAAATTAAATACCTTCATAGGAAAAGCTGCAGAAAGGTAAAAGTATAATACTTAAAACAGGTCTATAAAAATTCTGTTGACTCACTTTAGGTAGCATGGTGGAAAATGTACATTTACTTCAAGACCGGAAAGATAAAATTAAACCTTTTTATAAGAGTAACAAATATGGTTAAATGAGTCAAAAGAAGATATTAAAAAATACATCATCTATTAAACTACAGGATATTCCATTTTGGAACATTCAAATAAAAAGTTGGTAAGTACTTTCTATTTTCAGTACATTTGAATATTTTCACCAGATCATGCTAGTACTTTAGAAGATTTTTTCACTGGAACCAATTTTAGTTCTGCTGATACATATAATGTCTGTTACAATTATTACAGAAGAAAATATATTGAACCTCATGTTAACTACATACGTACAAAAATAAAAATACTGAAACTTACATGATGAAGAAAGAAAACATTTCCAGGTTTTATCACACCTCAAAACAAATCAGCAACAAACATGCATAAAAGGTATACAAATACATAAAACCAAGTTCTAAATAAATGATGAATGTTGTATTACAATCAACACTAACACAATATGGGAAACACCTCTATAAAAAGAATGCATTTTTTTCAAAAATAATATATGTATGGCATCTGGTAGCACAAAGGACTGAAGAAATATATAGAACAGGCTGTTCAGATATTGTGGCAGTGTGGGTAAGTGGAATTTTTTATTCATAGTTTGTGAAACTGCCAGCTTTTAGCAAACTTCACTACCTAATATCACAGATTATGACACTTAAAAATGTCTTGATTTTTCCCGTGTGATCCCCAAAACAGTGATGTCTACACTATAAGAGGCTTTCCCACTGCCTTAGCTGAGCTCGAAGACTTACTTTACAAAATTCTTCATCTATGTGTTTGGCTCTGACTTGTAGCCCTTTAAAATGGGCCCCGTACAACAGTGTCCTTGAAAAACCTTACCAATGTTGAGAAAATATGAAGATGGAAAAAGGGAGTTCTAGAGAAGAAAACAAACCCGGCAAATAGCAGCTTCTCACTCATTTTTTGCCTTACTCCTACCAACTGTGATTAGTATTGCGATTATAAAAAGCAGTACTTTGCTATTCTTCAACTTTTGGTAGCGTCTTTGCCGAATTGCTGGCTGCTGCTGACACTCAGCTTAGACCTGCTACATCTTTACAATTCAGGTCATGCATGCATCAAAACCTCTATTTGCTTTTGACCAAGGTGAGATGAGCAACGATCTACAACTAATTTCAGGATATAGAAAGAGACATAAAGTCAGGTTTCAGAGGGAGAACTGATTCATGAAGAGCAGTGTTTCTGTTACCTTATTGCAGCCTTGAAAAGTGAAATCAGTGCCTGCTGAAAGCCAGATTCGCTAGACATTTACAGGTTTGTGAAACAATGGTTTAGCCTCAGGTAATCCACTTTAGATCCATTATAAACAGGAGCAGGACTGTAATTTTGTTGTTGTTGTTGTTTAAATGGTTTTACAGACTGCACTCCACTGGGCTTCAGTATTTTGTTTGTCAGCAGCTACCATTTGTTCTTTCCAGTGCTACCTAAAATGTTTTTGGGAATAACAGCAGTTTCAAAGCTACAGTGTTTATGTTTGAGGTCAATATTCTACAAAATTTTATCAAAATCAAAGATTAGAAAGTGTCTAATTATTTGCATTGTTCATGACAATGCTTTATCCTATCCCCCTGCTGTACTCAGCCTTACTATTCCCACAAGTAGTTTGTGTGAATCCTTGGTTGCTGAAATTGAATTAATAATTGGTCATATAAAAGTCAGCTGCAGATTCTCAGTGTTAGGAACTGCTAGATCTGGCAGCCTGGCCAAGGTGAGACTGCTGAGGACTATAAACCCGCATCACTGGGGTTACCCCAGCTTCCCATATGCCTCTGTGTGTACAATAATCAGACTTCTATCACATAACATAAAACCTAGATGTCTGTTTTCTTATCAACGTAGATGTACATAACCAGCAGAATCTCTGCTGTGCCATTCACAAGCTGTGCAAGAAAGGACCCCTGAGTAGTCCCAAAATAAAGTTGTTGGCAGTGTTACTGTGATGCCTGTGAAGGGACAGCTCTGTCTGACACCATCCACATACACACTGTGAAGTCCATGTCACTGTGAAATCCATGTCACTTTTCCCACATTTGTCTTCATTTCATTCCACAGGTTTCCATGAATAACCCCTTACAAAGTGTCTTTCCCCTTCAAAACACATTTCTTCACCTCTTCCTTCTTCCTTGCAGATAGAGGGACTTCTCTCCATCATACTGATGGATATCCCCCCACCACAGTGTCTGAGATATTCAGTTTTGAGAAAAATTTCCTTGTACCTTGGGTAGAATTCCTTTACAGAGATTTTCATTGAAAAAATATACTTGGCTTTGCAAATTTCTCCAACCACCTTCACACTCAGACAAAGTGTTTATTCCAGATACTGCAGGTTCAGTTTTTGGCCTAGGTGACAAATAGAAGAGCCAAACCACTGCCAGGTGACAATAAAATGATTGTCTGGTGCTTATATTTTACAAGACATTTCCCCTTTGTACTTCCTACTTCTCTTAATTTCTAGATTTTTGTTACAACTCACTGGCTGGCTGGACCCAGCATCTCAGTAACATGATTTCAGGTTTTGTATATGAGCAAGTATGGAAAGGAGATAAGGTAATTCTACAGTGAGGGTTAAAAAACCCTCCCTCAGGTGTCCTATGGAGTTCCAAAGAAGTGAGTACTCTCTTTCAGGATCCACCATTACAGGGCCAATAGCTCTGCTGAGTTTGACCGGGCAAAAGTTTTTGGACATTGTGTGTGACCCCTTTCAGTCAGAACTTCAGTTACTGACCAAACTGCCATGGAGACAGTCTGTACACTTACCTCCTGTAAGTTTACACAGGACATACAGAGGTTTCAACATCCCAGGCCATACAGTGAATGAAGGACATGACAGAATACATGCTGATGGACTCTGAAGTTTCAGGTAACATACCTCATTCTGCTTATATGAGAGAGCTGTGGTGGGTATTCCCTGCTGGTGATACTGGTGTGAGAGCTCCCAAATCAAGGAAGAGGTATGGATAGTTTGTTCTTGAGGCACTAGACACTTGCAGCAGACAAAGAGCTCTGATAAGAACTGTTCTTGCTATAGTTAAGAAACTGGTGTCCATATTGGAAAGATTTAAACTAATTTGAGAAATTATTACTATTTCTTTTTTTTTATTATATATAGAAGATATGTTCTACATAGAAAAGGAGTTCTCACCTAAGCCACTTCTTGATTGACAGAGCCTTGTTTAAAAAAGCCAAATAGTAAATTTTGCAGTCTTTAAACATAGATATAACTGGTTTAAACAATTGTGATTTATCATGAAAGTAAGGGAATGGGATTTTTCATCACCCAAGTCAGAGGGTGATGAAATATTTAGATGCAATATTTCGATGATGTGAAGTTGGAGGAAGTGGTCCAGAAATACTGTGAATGTCTTTGCATCCATATCTGTTGGTGCTTGGAGAAAGTTGACACTCTTGAAATTTCTTAGGCCTTGAAAGAAGATCTACAAGTGAAAGATATGACTAATAAAGGTCTTGCTCAACCTAGAATTTCTGTTAGTCTAATTAAAAAATATACTGCTAGATATTTTAGACTGAAAGGCATATGTGACTCACAGTTAGCGCAAATCTTTTCAGCCATGAAACAGGATGACGACCAACAGGTGTTGGGTTCAGTTCATTTGCAGTGTTTGTCAGTCTACAGACCTGTAGCCCAGATTAGCCTTGGTACGTGTTGTCTCCTGATGAGTGTCATGGTTGTGGATGGAAAGGGAACAGGCAGAAAAGCAAAGGACACAAGTTCATAGAAAGAAGTACATAGAAAAAAAAGATTTCATTAGTCTACTGAAAATCAAGCAATTAGTTTCAAATGACAAATTACAAAAAAATTTAGGGGAGACAAAGTGACTTTGAACAAACACTGAAGACACTTGAAAAATATCAAGTGAACAAGAAAACTCTTTAACAAATTATTGTGTATACTTATATGATTTTCAAGAAAAAATTTTCCTTCTTCAGACAAACATTAAGAGTGCCAGATGGGTGACTGAGAGAACATATTCTCTACCTTCAAAACCAGCTCAAATGAGGATATTGGCTTAAGTGGGTAATGTATATAAAAGCAGCAACATGAAGTTCACTTGAGCAATTAAAAAGATAAGTGAATGGTAGAGATATTTTGAGCAGTACTGAAATGATTTTGTGTACATGCAATCAATGAGCAACAAGTCAAAGATGTCAGCCTACAGCAGAATAGTATAGCTTTGGTTTTGTTTACTGGAAGGAAAATATGCCTACTTGGCAGCTTCATTTTCCCCTTCCTAAAAGAGCTTTACTCAAGGGTATTAGAAGTATACATGATATGTACATACTAAATATGGGAGGTTATTTTGTTTTATTTTTGTTTCTTTTGGTTTTTTTGTTTGTTTGTTTGTTTGTTGTTTGTTTTGTGGGTGGGTTTTATTGTTGTTGTTGTTTTTTTTTCTCCTAGGAGTGCTACACTGAAGAGAATAATATCTGAAAGGAACTGAGAAGCTTAGGAATTTTAGGTTCAAGCTTTTTGTAAAGAAGTACAGATTTAGACATGCACCCACTAGCCAGTGTCACAGTCAATTCAATGAATTAGAAGTAAACGGTATGGAAATAACTTTAAAAAAAAGTCCTCCCTGGGGAGTCAGGTATACATTTCTTAGCTCTGTTAAATTACACACTAATACCAGCAAAACAAGACTAGTAATTTTAATTTTTTTCTAACTGAAAGAGAAATGGTTTGTAACAGTACCTGCAAAGACATAAGGGTTTTGAAGGGGTCCCGTAAAGGTGAATCCCTTGAATGAGATCTCCTATTATATCATAAGTAGGACTTATTGGGTGTTATCTAGTTCCCTAAATACACATCAGGTGGTATTTTGAAAGCTATAGAGTATCTGGGACATGTGCATGTAGCTGCTGTTTGTGACACAGGAGACCTACAAAATACTTGCTTCTTTCTAAACTAGTAGATGAAGGTCAGGTGGGATTCCACAAGACATTTAAAATGGCACCAGGTGCTTTTAGTTGAGAAACTAAATCCAATCCCGTGTCTCTAACAGAAATTGATAGCACAAAACACAGAGAGGCAGCTATTCTTGCTGTATGATGAAGTGAATTTGTCGTCACTCTAGACAGACACAATGAGTGACACAATAGATTAAGGGAAAGGGGGGAAAGAAGGCACTGCCTTTTCCCTTTTACAGTAAAATATCTTAATTCTGGGGCAAAAATCCTGGTTCAGATTAAAAAAATAAATGAGGATTCCTGCCTCTAGGAAACCATAAATTATGCCAAGCCTTGAAAAACATTTTCCTAAGCTGAACTAGTGTAGATGCGTTACAATTTTGAGATTGCAGTTACACGAAAGTTGTTAAGTGCAAAGCTTAACTGAAGAGGAAGATTGTGATAAAATTTCTTGGAAGTAGCAGTTATCAAAAACTCAGCTTTTGAAAACTGGAAACTTGGGGGAGGTTGCATACAGAGGCAGTGAAAGCATTTCAGTGAAGATTTGTCTGTGGGTCTACACTGAGTTCTGGAATAACTGGCACATTTTCCCACAGTTCTTCACAATGTAACCACTAGAGTGACTGAGGGTATTTGAACACTGACACATGTCCTCAGAAATCCTAGAACCCAGCCTGGATAATTACATCAATGCTATAGTTCTGAATATGCAGGGATGAATCATAAAGAAGGATCTGAATGAGGATTCTGCAGACAAACTTGGTAATCAAGTACTACATGTACAAGTGCTATCCTAAGGATACAGCCTACACTGATGAAGATTTACTTAGGAAATGTAGGAACAAGGTCCAAAGAGTGGCAGATCTCTTACTTGGGTCAAAGAAAAAGAGATATAGGAATGTTCCCTGTCAGTATACTGTCTTCATGCTTATCTGTTACTAGCACAGAGAGAATACATCAGAGAGAGTCTGGCAGGACATACATTCAAGATCATTGAAGGACCTTCTCGCTCAGATTTGGGTTATCTGGAGCATGAAAACTGAGCGCTGACAGGGCAAAGACAGTAGGGTGTATAGTTCTGTAGAAGTTCTGCAAGTCACTTCTTAAACCTACAGGCTTGTTTCTCAAATACAATTATAATATTTTGCATATAAATAATCTCAGATCTATTGTGACTCTATTACTGTAGTTGAGAGACCCACATACACGACATTTAGAAAACAATACATGCACCAGACTTGCTACAACACCTAAAATTTGCTAGATACTGTTTTTCTGATATACCAAAAATGACAGTAGAGAGAGTGAAAAGGTGTGCAAAGCTGGTTTCCAGCATGTACTGTTTGGCCTCCAGCACATACTGGTGCATGGGTTCTTTTTTCACCAGGTATGGGACTCTGCACTTCCCCGTTTGGAACATGAGCTTCCAAATAGCCCAGCCCATTTCTCCAGTCTGTTGAGGTCCCTCTGGATGGCAGCACAACCCTCTGACATATCAGTCACTCCTTCCCGTTTAGTGTCTGCAGCAAACTTTCTGCAGGTAAACTCTGGCCCATCATCCAGATAATTTAGGAAGATGATGAACTGAATTGGACTCAATATTGACTTCTGGTCTATACTGCTGATTGCTGGCCTCCAATTAAACTTAGTACCACTGAACACCACCCTCTGGACCTGACATTCCTTTCAAATACATCTCGCTGTCCTCTCAGTCCATTCATCAACAAGCTGTCTGTGAGGATCTTCTAGGAGACAGTGTCAAAATCCTTACTGAAGTTGAGGTAAACAATATCCACTGCTCTCCTGATATTTGCCAAGGCATTTCATTGGTGAAGTTTCTCAGGTTGGTCAGTCATACCTTCCCTCTAATGAAGCCATAGTGACTCCTCCTGATGACTTTCTTGTGCTTCATGTGCCATAAAATGATTGTCCTACTGGACAAAGATACTTTTGTCCTGCCTAGTGAAGTGCATCCTTTCTATCCTAAGCAGATGCTGATTCTTGAATAGGTTCTGGATTCATACAAGCTAAACCTGTTCCTGACATCAGCTCTGCAACCAATTGCTGGCATACAGTATCAGCTTTCACCCTTTAGCCTCACCAGCAGACAGGATTGGGAACACCACATGGGCCCCTAGAGCTCTGCAGTCACTATGGATCCTTTCCAGATTGTCCCACTGTTGCCCACAGGGAAAAACATCTGGGAATAATAGGTAGAGGGTTGGACAAACCTCAGCAGTCTCGGCAACATCCTGGATCCAGGCACCCATAAGCAGCAAACTTCTTTAGACAACAGGTCAGGTTAACAGATGGGTTCCTCTGTGCCTTACAGCAGAGTCACCCACTCCTATTACTTACCACTTACCCAAATGCCTCACTGGAAAGCACATCTAGCTCTTCCTCAGCTTTGAGGTCAGTGGACCTGTACTATAGTGACAAGCCACTTACTTTAGTTGCTTCTTCTATTTTATTTTCCTAAGCTGTAGAGATATGATTAAAGTGGTGTAATTTCTCACTGTATCATACTATTATGCACTGGGGTGCACTGTTTGACAGATGAAAAAAGTTCCTTTTGTTAGTTTGTGCTCCTAGACATTGGTGTGGCTGGTGGCAGGCAGAACTACTAGTCTCATTTTCTGTGCTTGCATCCAAAGTGCTATTCCCAGAGATCAACAACACACCTTTCTATATACTGGAGAATGAATGCACTATAAGTAGTTTTAGACAGGACTACTTAAAATGTAAGTATGGTTGGAATGTGGGGTTTTGGGAAATGTTTCAGGAATGGTAATAGACTTGAAAATTCTTCAACATGACTGGAATGCTGAGGTTTTGATGAAAGCTCTAATTTCGGCCAACGTCCTGTGGGTGTAAGGCAAAATACAGTGTGCAAGCAGTAGCTAGTACAAAAATGTTTGGTAGTTCAGTGGATGTACTTATTTGTGGTTTGTACTTACAACTTTTGATTACCAAATAAATTGGCCAGAAGTACCGTAGCTTGTAGTTCAGCTAAAGCATCCGTGAGGGATTGCTCCAAAGCATGTCTTTTGTTTGAGACTCAAAAGAAGAGAATACACCACCGCTTTCAGTTTCCACATGAATACCTTGTTTTGTTCTTTCTGAAGGGTTTTAACATTCCTTACTGCTATATGTGAACTTGCTCTATGTCACTTCCACATCATCCATTAAATTTGTTTCTTACCTTGCATATTTCAAGGTTGTTGATCATCAAGGACATAAATAAAACTATCCCTCCACTCAGTTTGCATTTATTTCCCTACATATCATGCTTTCCCCACATCTTTTACTTTTTCTAATTCTCTAATTCTCAGAAGTTTTTTTGCTGGTTTTCAGCTCTCAGATTTGGCCTTTACACTCTGATTAAACTTTTGCTTTTGCTCTTGGAACACTCTCCTTTGTCATAAAGAAATACTTTCACAAATAATTTTTCTTCACACACATGAATAGTTATACAGTATGTTCTCTCCTTTCAATGCGTCCTTTCTACTTTAGATTAAGGTGCTAAAGATTCAATCCATGTATCATGGACATTTATGACATGTTTAATAAATCAATCCTAAGAATAATCATCTTAGTACTTTCTAAACTTCAGAATATTATATTCAATAAATCAATTTAAGTGAATAATTTACCATATTTGCAATAAGTGTGGAATGTGATATAAAAATATAGATCTGCTGATTTACTAAAGTTTATAAAGGTTGAAGGAAGTTTCTGTGTTTCATAGTAATGTAGTATATATATCACATATCTAAAAAGGTTAAAAATTAGGTATACAGGTTATTTACAGAAAAATAGAAACATTTGGTATTATTTGTTTGTTTGCTTGTGTTCAGGCCTTCAAGGGTAATTATGAAAAAAACCAAATATAGTTAAGATGAATTTAACAAATTTTTTGTCTATTTACTGTTGCTATTCAGTCTTTTTATGGAACGATGTTTTTTCTATATGACAAGGGTGTTAGTTTTGGCTGGGGTAGAGATAATTTTCCTCACGTGGCTACTGTGGGGCTGTGTTTTGGGTTTGTGTGGATAACACACACAATTCATAGTGTTGATAATATAAAGATGTTTTTGTTATTGCTGAGCAGGACTTACACAGAGCCAAAGCCTTCTCTGCTTCTTGTACTGTCATGCTGATGAGGAGGTTGGAACTGCATGGGGGGCTGGGAGGAGACACAGCTCGGACAAGTGATCCAAATATCCAGAGGGATATTCCATACCATATGGTATCATGCTCAGTATATAAACTGGGGGAAAGAAGGAGGAAGGTGGAGACCTTTGGAGTGATGGCGTTCGTCTTCCCAAGTAACCATTACGAGTGATGGGGCCCTGCAACCTGGAGATGGTTGAGCTCCTGCCTGCCCATGGGAAGCAGTCAATTAATTCCTTGTTTCATTTTGCTTGTGTGCAGCTTTTGCTTTCCCTATTAAACTTGCTTTATCTCAACCCAAAAGTTTTCTAGCTTTTACTCTTTCAATACTCTCCCTGATCCTGCTGCTGGGGGAGTGAGTAAGTGGTTGTGTGGTATTTGGTGGCTGACTGGGGTTAAACCACGACAACAAGTGAGAAGTACAATTCATGTTAAAATCCCTATCAAACCAAAACGTGTTGAAAAGGTTAGATTTGTATTCCCGCATCTGAGTCAACAAGTGTAGTTTTGCATCAACAACAGTATCTGAAGCAAGAGGAACTTATTTTGTATATCTATATCAGTTCTGATGAAGAGTGGAAAATAGATAAAGTACACCTAGAATACTGTTTTTCTTATGATAACTAAAACTACATTAAATTCATCTGAGGAAAACCCTGTGAAAGGAATTAATGTGAAATAATTGATGTGAAAGATTTCCATTAT
This sequence comes from Corapipo altera, assembly GCF_003945725.1. Taxonomy (NCBI): domain Eukaryota; kingdom Metazoa; phylum Chordata; class Aves; order Passeriformes; family Pipridae; genus Corapipo; species Corapipo altera. Next base: position 11,769,913 of record NW_020884872.1, read on the forward strand.
TACAGTACATGTACTAGAATAAAGATTTTTGTGGTGAGTTCTATCCTCAGTACCTTACAATTTAATTATACATTCCATCTTAACACAAAGAAATCACAACTCTAAACCAGATTTACTGTACCTTTTTTTTTTGCTGTCTTTCAGTAATTTATCATAAGTTATGTTAAAAGAAGACTTTCATATTCCAAAACATTCGTAATATTTTAAATTGCATTTACTGGTTTCAGAACATCCATTGAAATGTCCATTTCTTGGCAAAACAATTTTGTTCTCTTTTATGATATTAATAACAAGATAATGCTTCTGATCAAACATTTATGAAAAAAAATTTTCTGATATTGCCTTTTGGTATCCTAGTATCTAATTTTCTACCTTAAGTCAGATTTGGTGGTGTAGAAACACTTCTTTACATATCTCAGAATCTGTCTGGTCTACCGTCACTCATTTTGCCCTGACATTTATGCAGCAATATCTGCTCAGAGTTAATATTGTTAGGTAAGTCTGGGCAATGTTCCAAGAGGAACCATTTTGCTTTACAATGAAGCAATCCCCACTCAACGCAATTCCAGGAATATTCATCCTTGGTTCAATGGTGTATTTATGATTCTTCAATGTTATTCCATTTTTGTGAGTTCCTCCAGTATTTGTAATACCAGTTGTAACTTATTTATTTCCATCAACAGCATTAAGTCATTTATGAGGCCCTCTCTGCTCTCAGATTTCATGAAATAAATCAATACAAAAAAAGAATTTTTTTTCCAGAACATGTTTCTTTACTGGGTGCTGAAAGAAGTCCCTTCCAAACCAAATAAGCTTTTACCAAGGGAAACTATATCTTTCTTCTGAGTACTTTTGTAAATTTAGCATTCCCAGAGTTTAATAAAGAATTGTGAAAGCTCTTCCCCTTTGGCCACGATCACATGCAACATTCATCAGTTACTAAAGAATAACAAACCTTTAGAGATTTATTTTTTCCTGTGACAGAGAGATAGACTGTGTTTGTAGAACTCAGTCCTAGACTACAACAAAAGGAAAATGTACTATCTCTGTGATAGTACTGTCATTCAGGGATATTACAGTTCTCTCTTAATCCAGGATGATATTTGGATATAGAACACTGCATGCCAATCAGCTGCTATACAGAAAGTCATGCTCTCATTTATAAATGGGTGAAAAAAGAAATCAAGACCAACAACAAGGGAAGCACAGAAGTGTTACTGAAGCATGAACAAAGCCAAGGGACCTTATCTGTAATCTCATCAGCTCCAATACCGATTCTTTTGGGGTGGCCCATGTCAAGTCACTGTATTTCATCAACATCATTGCTTTAGGCATAAAAGATAGAAGTCATGCTTAACTACCTCTGTCATAAGATTTGTGAAGATTCACTAGTTTGTACTTCTAGCATTGGAATTTTAAGTAAATACTTTCTCATTAAATACCAACAGACTAGTTTTATTGTAATTCTAACAAGCTAACTAACAGAAATGTCTGTGCCTTCAGTTCTCTACAAAAGTGTCTGTTTTAAACTGATAAATGTGCTTCTAAGTTCTGTAGCAGGAATACACTATGTTAATAATGTACCCTATACTCCAAGCAGTATCTGGGTACAAATTCTCAAATGTAGGCAGACTAAACCACATTTCAACCTCTGGTTATAAACTCTTGTTTATACCTTACATTGATAACAGAATGCTAAAGAGGTGCTCATTACTGTTTACAATAATGGCCTACATTTTGGAGGATAAATAAATGTACATAATAACTACTCCATTTAATTTTAAGGACTAGCCAAAGTGATTATTATCTTCATTTGTTAGCAGTCATTATGCACTTGATACATGCATTACACATCCACTACACTCACACTGAGAAAATGACTAACTGAATTTCTACAGCACCACCACAAATTTTGTACACTAAAATTGTATACAGTACACAATATGCTCACTGCAAGAACCCACTTCTGCTAAGTGGGTGTTAGGTGAGTACTCAGTGCTTACTTTAAAGTGGATCTGTCTTAATATAGATGAGAATACATAATAAATAGGTAGCTCTAGATACAATATCTTATGAATATTGTTGACTGGGTACTTTGGGGTGTTCATACATGTATGAACTTGGATCCATAGATGTTTTAAAATAATACAGGAAGCTAAAAACCACATTTATTCAGATGCTTTGAAAATTCTTGACAATTTGAGTCACCAGAACATCAGATATAGTTCTCTAAAAATTACTATGTCCAAGTTCACAAACAATGAAACAGTCATTAGAAGTATCTTCTTTGAGAGCATCCTCTTGACCTGTCTTGCATTTAGAGTTTCTAAAATAATTGGAACAAGATGGAGGAGTCCTGAAAACAAAAAGAATATTTTTCTAATAATGAAGAGGAGAAATTAAACATGAAAGTAAGCCACTGACTGTTTTACAGAAAATATTTATGTGTTTATGTATGCACTTTCTATGACTCATTACTAAGTAAACATTTTCCTTCAGGAGTTGGCTGGTTAACACCCTCTGTATGAAGCTTCCAAAAGGAAAATAAAAAAAACTATCATTGTTCAAAGCGAGTTAAAAATATGCTACTTGAAACACAGCGTACTTGGACCCAGATCCACAGGCTGCCTTCTCTGATTGTCTTTGGCCTGGTGTCATTCTACTGGAGTTACCTGAGAGTTTTGATTCTAAGTTGCATGTGGTTGTCATCATGAACCTGCTCTTCTTCCCTCGCAGGGGTACTTTGAGCCTGAGAGGTTGCTGATTGATGTCTTGCTTGGCACCCGGCTTCCCTTCTCGCGTGGGGCAGCCAACCTTTGCTGCTTCCTGACATGGAAATCTTAACCAAGATCTCACTGAAAAAAACCCTAGTGTTCCACTCAGCAGAAAATGAAATATCCCCTACAAAAAGATTAGGTGGGTTGAGACAGGGTAAATAGATGCTTAACTGGTCTTATATTAATAAAAAGAACAATTTTCAGTTTCAGTCAAGGTGATAAATGTCATCTTAAACATCAACATCCATATATGAATCCCAGCCTCAGAGCCAAAAAGTGGGCAAACGTATTAAGTCATACTATATAATTTGTCATTCTTGGCTGAAGTCACTTTTTCAGGTATAATTATAAAGACATTTTGTTCTAGGGATGAAAAATTTCTCAACAGTCCAAAAATAATCAACAAAATAAAAAAGAAACCATGAAAAATTCATATATTCATGATATTTTTCAATTATAAGAAAAAGCAAATTAATTATTTCTCAGCAACATTATTTTATTAAATCATATTGACAGCATATGAGTGGCATTTCAGAATTTTAAACTACATGTTGGTTCAATCATTGATGTTCTCAGTAAATATTAGTTAATGCAGGAAGCGTGATGACAGACCTAATCTGGTATCTAAAGAGGTAACTAAAAATCATTCTTAAGAATACCTTAAATTTTCTGTTCTTTCCTTCTGAGATCTGGGATTCTGTTCCTCCAGGGTTAGTCTTGTGTAATTTTTTTAACATCTCTAATTGCCTATTTAGCTGCTCCAGTACAAGGACAAACTTCTCTCAATATTCACTATTAATCTTCCTATTAATGTAAAATATAATAATTTGGAAATTCTTACACTGGATTCCCAGAACTATCATGAAAATATTTCCATGTTTGGTCATTTTAACTATGGAAGGGCTAAAAATACCTTTAGGCCTCTACTCACATCAAGCTTATCTGCAATTAATTTGAGCACATGGTCATTAATGCTTATATATCAATACAGTGACTTGTTCGCATAACTCTTTCGTATTTAAGCAACACATAATCATTAAAACTCCCATTTTGTTATTTTAAATATCCATGAGTTCTAATGGGGACAAAACACTTGTTTTTCCATTGCAGTCGTGTTACTCAGCACTAGAGCTAAATTGAGGAAGGTCAAAAGAAGTAAAGAAAGTTGCTGAAGTCACAAAACGAACCAACCCAGTGAATGTTAGAATGAAGGACCAGCAGTCCAGAGGCAAAATATCAGACTAAACACCTTTCTATTGTCTTATTTCAAAACGTAGCTTCATTCATTTTTATTCCTCCTATATAAATAAATCAAGGAATTGTTGCATGTTCAGCTGGGTTGTCGGTCTGTTTCTTTTAATATATGGATTGTGATTTATTGTTCTTGAATCTGAAAGAAATACCCTGATTATTAAGACAATATAATAATCCCTCAAAGACCTGACTATAATTCAGAATCTGTTTACTTGTGTGCCCATTTACCTCATATTAATTTCCTATGCATATCAGAAATATTATAATGTAATTTGAAATATCGCCCCAGTTCAAATTAAAATACAAGCACCTCTTTATTTATAATTCTTCATTAACTTGAAGTTTAAAAAATCTGTACTAAATATTGTATCACAAGTTGATTTTTGTTTTTAAAATTCTACAAAATTTAATCTAAATATGTATGTTGTAGTAAAACACATCTCTTTTGACATATCGCTATTTGGATGGTAAAGAATAGCTGCAATTTGTTTTCCAGTCATAGACCTAGAACAGTATGAACGTGACTGTTGAAGAGTAGTGTCTGTAGATCTTGGTTCACACTCAATAAATACATTTGAAAATACATTTTCATAATATGTGGCTGCAAATGGACAGAACTATATAAATTACTTTCAGAGAAAACAAAATTCATTGTGGGAGAGGAGTCATTAAAATAGTGGAGAAGCCATTCAAGGCAAAGTATTGTAACACAGTACTAGAAGAAATGTCTCAAGGACTTTTTGACTGAATACTGTAGACAATCCTCAATGAAAACCTTGCTTTCCAAACAAAATCTGAGGCCAATCACCTGTATGTTGTTGACCTAAAACATATTACAAAAGAGGGAAAAATACTGGATAGGTTTCTCTTTCCCTCTTTTTTCACTGATTCCTGTACCTGACATGTCATTTATACAGTTAGGCACTTCACCACAAATGACTACGGACATGATCATTGACATTGTAGCATTTATTTGAAGAAACTTCCAAAGGTTCTTCATGACCCCAATCAAAAAAACCAAAAGCCAGATTCTTTCAACATTAGATTTATATACTTGAGCAACTTTTTTATACTCTAGTACTCGTATATCCTAACAGTTTCAATTTACACACGTCTCAGAAGAAGAAAAAAGTACTTGAAGAAAGTATTGGATTCTATTGACTAATATTTTTTATTCTACTGAGCTATCAAACCGATGAAAGCAAGACATTTTGATAGAACATTTTTGTCTGGACACTGTTGACATAATCTAGTAATGGAATAATATCTAATCTATTTCTCAAAATCTTATGTAAAACCACAATTCTTATTGGAATCTCAACAGTTGTTTACAAGAATGTAACATTACTAATATTCTTTATGTTTGTTTTTGAAGAATAGCTGTTGCAGGTACCTTAAATGCATAAAACCAGCAGAATTTCAACTAGAACTAAAGACAATCCTTAAAGCAAAGAACATATGAGACAGACATAACATTTTGTGTCCAGGGACTGCTGAACACAGTTACTTTGAATCAAGTTTAATCAAGTGTTTGATTAGTCACATTGCTCTAGACCCATTCACTGAGTAAACAGTGTAATTTTTGAAGTTGCATAGTTTAATCTGTGACCTATTTAAGGTCCTGAAATAAGTCAACTGGGAACTGTGAAGATGGAATGAAAAACAGAAGCTGAAGAGATATATAAAAGAATGAAAATCAGTTTATAATCACTAGTAGAAAAGGGATGCAAAAAGATGACACCTTAGGGGTTATTACTTCCCTTGTAAGATAAGACTAATAACATAACCGACAAACTTTAAGGATGATCTACCTGAATTTGAGTAAGAGACTAGAATGTGAGTGATTTTTTTATAATTAATGAAAAGTGAGGTAATTTTTTTCCCCCCAACTTAATTAATTAATGTTTAGCAAATATTAATTAAATTATATGTTATGTCCAAATACTGAAATATATTTAAAACTAATCCATTTAAAAAAAAAAAAACAAAAAAACCCCAAACTTACAAAAATTAAACCAATAAAAAAATCCCAAAAGATAAAGATATGAAATTCAAAATTACAATTAAAATTAGATAAATTTCCATTATGAATCACAAAAGCTGCTGGAAACTACTCTCCAAAACTTTACTTATCTATATTTCTATAAATCATTTAATTCTTAGAGAATTCCCATCTTGTGTCCAAGATAGCACCAGACTTCTACGGCCATGGTTCTGATTTATGCTGTCAGTGATGACATTACAATAATGCTTATACACAGAAAAAGATAACTAATAGTTTTTATAAACATATCTAAGAAGAAATGTGTTTTTACATGTCTTTCTACAGGGGAATTTGATACCAGTACTTAAATTTAAATTCAACTAGTATGGTATAACATAATTTGCATACCAATGACTATAAGAAATCAAGATAAACATTGAAATAAGCAAAGCTGTTTTATTCTGGGATGGAAGAACAAATTATAGCAGTCATAAATTGGATAGGGGAGAGGAGATATATAGAAGTATTTTTTTCCTTACTTTAACATACAGGGTAATGGTCTTTCAGAAAACAAATGTCAGATAATGGACAATCAGTGTGAATGAGCGAGGACATATATTTGCCATCACTTGAAATTTTTATGAGAGGACCTAAAATAGCCAAAACCTGCTCAGATTTGACATTCAGAATGATATAATTCAGTGAGATTTTGAGCCTGAAGGAAAACTGTCTAAGGGCCATGTCAGCCCCAGAGATTCTATTAGATAATTTAGATAAGGGCTAACTTGGCACTGGAAAGATATGAAGAGGAATTAGGAAAAAGAAGGGGAACGCTGAACTTTGGGAACAAAAGAGAAAAAAACCTTGGAATCAGTGGATTAGACCTCCTGCTTGAGTACCTCCAAATGGTAAGTGGAGTCCTAAACATCTGAGGAGGAGATTGAACAAGTTTGCCTCTTCAGACATGTCGGTTTACTCATCAAATTGTCAGAAAACAGAATTAATATAATTTAGATCAAACATTTAGTGGAAGTTCAAGTAAATCTAGAAGGAAAGAAAATTTTTAGATATGATCTTAAAAAAGCACAGTAGAGATTTTTTTTCATTAGTGGTACCTGTATCTTTAGAAAAAAATTTTGAACAAGTGGTTTTAATTGAATTTGGTAAATAAACCTTTTTCTTTTATTTATATTTTTTAGCTGACCTAAACTGACTTGAACGTGACTGCAAGGGGACTAGGCATTTTTAGGCAACCCTTTTTACAAGACAACTGACATTAAACACTGTTCTGTTTCTCAAAACTTTCTCAAGTTTAATCCAATGATAACAAAGTATTTATTCCTTTACAGATTAGGACTGAGCACTGTTAATACAAGAATTTCTGTGGAAGTTAAGCAGAACAGAGTACCTAAAAACCATCTGTTTGGGGCAAGCAGGAAAACTATGGGCAGATGCACACAATAATTAAGTAGTGAAATTCTAAGAAAGAGTATTTCCTAAAGTTTTAAAAATTCTTTCTTCCTCTTTCAAAATGCCACAATTAAGTGTTAATAGTCACAGCTGCATCTTCCATAATTGAAAATGGGTTTAAATTTTGGTGTTTGTTTTTTTTTTTTAAACAAGTAGACTCTGTTCAAACCAAAGTCCTGCTACATGTATCTGTCTAGTACAACTTCAAGGTGCTCCCTTGAAGCACCCTCTTTCTTTAAAAATGCAGCCCGACACACCCACTCTTCCTTTCCAGGGACCTTAATCACCTCATTAAGATTGCAGAACACATCTGCCCATATTGGCTGAATCAGAAAGCACTTCATCGCCTTTTTTCACACCTAGATCCACCAGACAGCCTTTTTTCACACCTAGATCCATCAGACAGAAAAGAACTTGTGATTACTCACTCCTTAGGAATTCAGCTCCGTGGGATACCCAGACCCCAGAGGGAACCCCTGTTGATCACCTCATTTATGGTATAACACCTAAGACCTCTCTAAAGTGCCTTTAACACTCTAGTTTGGTTGCAACAAGATTATTTGCCTGAATGGGAGTATAAACTGCTGGAGGATTTAGGGCCAGTAAAACTGAAAGATCTTTGGTATTTTTTTTTCTTCACAGTGAAAAACAAATAATGCTTATGAAAATCATTGAAAGTTCTTTTATCCCAGAAAAAAAAAAGGTTCTTTCTGTGTTATAATCTCTTTGCATTGTGTAGCTTTTGATTGCTATGTATCTCAGACTGCCATCTGTAAAATGGGGATAATAAAGCCTAATTACATTCCACCTACAGCTGTTGAGGTTGTCACCTTTCATAATATATGTCAGAGAAGTGCTGAATATAACATTTTCCCCAGAGCTTTCCCAGCTTCCAAATAAAAATTGACATTCTTATTATCAGATTTATTTTTACCTTAAATTTAAGCAGGAACCCCCTTTTCAAGTTGCAGACTCCATTGTCTTTAATTCTAATTCAGCAACTGACTTTGCCCAGGCTTTGATATAGTGTCAGGATGAGGTGTGAGAAGACTTTTACATTCACTGACTCTGATGACTGACACTACTAGTAAACTACACCAATTTCAAACATGGTCTTATGTTTTTGGGTTGGGTTGGGTTCTTTTTGGTTTGTGTGGTTTTGTGGGATTTTTTTTTGTTTTTTTGTGTTTGTTGGTTGGTTGGTTGGTTTTTGTTTTTGTTTTGTTTGTTTGTTTTTGGTTTTGTTTGTTTTGTTTTTTTGGTTTGTTTTTGCTGATGCAATGACTGCAAAGATTCTTTGGAAGTTCTTCAATATAAGGAATTTCATCATCCTTTATGCTACTGCATTGACACCTCTGTTCTGTTAAGGTCACTGCTGCCCACAAGCACGCATCTGATTCACTAATAATCACGATGAACTTTTCAAAATGAAGTAATGTGTTGATTGCTTGAAGTGCATTTACTTTTTGATACCAAGTTTTTAATTAGAATGATAAAATTCTTTCTCGACAAAAATTACTTGATATTAATTAGCTTAAAACTATGTTGGAATGACACAGTCATTTGAACAGACTGAAAATGTGGAGGCTTTAATTTAATTTTAAAGGCTGTGTTCTTCATGTTAAAAATGGCCAGAATATATGGAAGCAAGATCAAAATGATGAAATTTCAAGAATTGCAAAAGACAGGGAAAAAAAATCTCAGTTGAAATTTCTATCTGAAGTAATTTTATTGGCTGAATTGTAGAGCCTGGTAAAAAATGGAGCATGTGTATAGATATGGATTTATTAAATGGAAAAACTGACAGATCTAAACTATAGTCATGCTAGTGAAACTATAATTAAAATTCCAATAGCTTGATTATAGTAGTAGAAGAAAAAAAATCAGTTATAAAAGACATTAAGTCCCTGTTACTGATTGATGAAATTTAATAGAACTATTCAGTATATACCTGTGTTATATATTTTTGCCATAGAAGACATTACAAGAGTTATAGGAGATAAAAACCAAAACAAAACAAAAAATTTTTACCTCATTTTTCTTCTGGCCAAAGACACTGCTGCAATCAAATTGCCAAAACCAATGCACCTTCATTTAATCTACCCTTCCACAAATTGAAAACAAAAACCAAAAAACTTTCATTAAGATGCACAACTTGTAATCATTTTATACCATTCTGTAAGTACCTTTGAAAACAAACTCCATGTACTGTCTTTTTCTCTGAATATGCCTGGAATTTTCATGAGTACAGGTTGGGGGCTACATATGGATATGACAAAGCAGAAACCACCACCCTTTATGATTCCTGTACTCTGACCTGGACAGCCTCTGAATGCCCATGCCACCTTTCCACATGGAAGAATACATATTCCATTAAGGAATAATTTGTTTGTTTTTTTTTTTTTTTTCCAACTCTTCATTGGAAATGAATCCTTGTAAAGATTTCCTCTTTGGAGAAGCTACCCATAGCCAGGATATCTATGTTTCTTATTCATTGATGTATCAAAGGTCCGTATGTGCTGATGTCCAAGGCAGGAGAATTGCTTAGAGATGAATCTTCTCATACAATCATAAAATTATAGAACAGTTTGGGTTGGAGAGGACCTTACAGAACCTCTTGTTCCAAACCCCCTGCCATAGGCATTTCTGTGGAGGGGCTCTACCTGCAGCTATGGTCAGAGGAACATCCCACCTCAATCCAAAGCTCTGATGAGAAACAGCTCCAGCTTCCTCATTCCCTCTTTCTTTTGTTTTCAAAGATAATATCTACCTTTTCCCTCCCTTTCTCTCACTAATACTCCTCTCCTCAGGTCCTTGCTATGACAGTGCATCTGATTTAGTAATTACCTGATTAACATCAAGACTTCCTAATGCTCCTATGGCAGCTCAGGGCAGTGTCAGCTATAGCACACGTAGAAAATGTAAGACATTTGCTCTTTGGTAAATGAGATACAATGATTATTATATCATATTCGATGACTCTTCAGCTGTGGTCTCTGCTATGTCTCCAATCATGATCTAAATTGACTGACCTGCCATATATTCCCATCAACTGCAAGGAAAATGTACTACCACTACTGAGTATGGAAATATGCAGTACCTGCCTTTTACATCTTTCTTTACTGCTTATGCCTGGGAGACAGTTTGGGAAAGAAATTTGGCAGTTGTGCTCCTCACATACAGAAGCAGAAGAGTTTAGGAATTATGTGGATTCACAACAAATATAAGTTTAAGAAAGCTTTCTTGCCTTAGACACGCTCAAAAGCAAGCTTTAGCAGGTCCAATTTGAGAAAGCCCAGAAATAATGAATTTCAGTGGATGATCATAAAGAAAATAAGAGTCAAAAGCTTACAGGACTCAAGAAAATTTTAAACCACTGATGTTTTTGAAACTCACTCTGAAAGATCTGTTGTGTCCTTCTATCTAGATCATTTAGCTGAGAATGAGGACAGGCAAGTGTCAATCTTGGTGGGATGGCTAATGAAAAAGACTGGAAAGGCTGGGATCTTTGCTGAAATTCTTGTTTTATAAGGTCAAAAGGTCCTCAAAAAGGACACAGGAGTTTCAGGTGACCACTCTTACCTTCATTGTGGTTAAATGTGTGCACTCACAGCACACTACAGAGCAGTTATTGGAAAGAAAGCTGTATTTTTCTAAAGGTGCTGCAATGACTGTAGGGTAGCTATCTCACTTTAGGGAAGCCTAGTGTTGGGATCTTGTTGTAGTCAAGATACATAATCCATGGTGTGAAGGCACGAAGAATATTTAAATCACTCTGTCACTGAATTTCCATGAAGCTCTGATATTATTTTAATATTAGTAAGGGACAGGACTCAGGGTTAGCTGATTATTCATCTGTACCATCAGTAAGACAGATAAAGAGAAAAGAATTAATTTCTTCACAGCAAAAACCTACTCTTCTGATTCTTCTTTTTCACAGCATGTAGAAGTAAATTTGTTTCTGAAGTGACTGAAGGTAATATATATTCTGTCTAAAAACTGAAGATGTGTAAATGGTCCAAATCATTTCAAAATCTTAGAAAACTCCAATATGTAGAACCGAGTGGGTAAAACCTGTATGCTGCTCTGAAGTTGTTCCAGCCATGAAATCTGTGGCTTGGTTTTCAGTGGTGTGAGGTTTGCTTTGGCACACATCATGTCGCAGAGTTGTGCCACATCTCCCTGTGCTTCTCCCTCACAGTCAGCTGCATCTCTGCACATCCAAGAAGAGTCTTACACACTTCATTCCAATATTTGCAGTGCAGATGGCAGGACTTCGTAGTGAACAGCAGGGCTCAGACCTGAAGTTCTGCAGTTACCCATCTCCACATAGTCAGACTGGTGCTCAGAAGCAATATGGATTTACAAGGTGTCTATAATTTCAAGCTTTTTTTTTTACCTACATCAGCTTATTTTGATCCAGATACCATATTCTGGGAGAAAATAAACTTATTCACTGCTATTACACAATAGCAAAAGGATTTCTGCAAATTCAGGGTATTTATTTCACAAGTAGTTAAAATCATGTTTTACTCTCTACGTTTCTTTTCTATTATTTACATTCAATAGAAAATGCTTCACGGAATGGAAAAGTGAAGATAACAGAATATAAAAAAATACATATTCATTGAGCTCTAACCAAGAGCTCAAAATAAACACAATCTATAGGAATACAAACAAAACCCTTTCAATTGTTTTTTTTATTCAATTAAACACATGCTTTCTTGTTAAAAAAAACCTCAGAAAACAACAGAGAAAACAACACAAATTTCAAGATAAAGAAGAAATTACAAGCTGTATTTTGGTATAGAATTATTCTAAAGACCTTGGTAAAATCTTAAATTTAACAAAAACATTATTCAAGAAACTCATGTTAGCCACCACAGTTTTGAAGAAGTAAGCCCTGTAGATTAAGAATGTCATTACCTACACAATACAACTTTTGAAAGCTGTAGACTGTTCTTCAGATAAAGACATGATCTTTGCTTCCTTTTAGCTTTAAACTTTTTTAACAGACAGAAAATGAAAGCTTGCTTTCCTTTCCTGATTCACAGATAAAAAGTAGTTTAGAAATGTTTAGACATGAAATTTGTACAATTATGTGTTGATAAAACTGAAAATAACCCAACTACTTCAGAAAAAAAATTAAGTCATTAATATTTTATTTTGAGTACTTCAAGTATTTTTTAAAAACAAATGTATTTTTCATTCAGTTTGTATACAACCTTTTTAAATTTAATTGAAAAAACATAAATCAAATGTTAGATTATTTATCTGCATTGTTAGTTAAAATACAGTTTCCTTCCAGAAATAATTTGATAAAAATCCCCACAAAAATATTTTTTGAATAACATTTTTAACTCACCTTTTCTCAACATTAAAAATACATAAGCTGAAACAGTTAAATATAAACTAAGCAATGTAATTCCTTACATATGTAAATAATTCACAGTTTTTAGCAAACTGATTATTACTTTTTAGGTAATGAGACTAAAAAAAAGGCAGCAAGACTCAAATCACTTATTAAAATCTGAAGAGTGGGAACTGTTGCATCCTACATTTGCCTAAATTGGGAACTACATTCATAGAATCCATTCTGTCCTGAGAAATATTTCTCCCCACTTTCCCAACTCACCTAATACTTTTATATATAAATTCAAATCCAGGATAAGGGATTATTTTCTTTAAGAAAAAAACCCCCACATTTAATACATGTAACTATCTACTAGTGTAGATGTAGAACTCAGCATAGGTAGTTATGCCAAGAGCTGGGATAGAGTCAGACTTCTCTATATTCTGTTTGAAATTTCTTTTTTTTTCCATATCTGTTCTGCTTCATTAGGAGAGGAGGAGTGTTACCTCAGAAGAAAAGCATGGAGATTTGATCAGATTTTAGGAATGAGGAAGACATAAAGTCATTTCCCCAAGATTAATGAAATCTAAAACTTAGTTCGAAGTCTAAAATAACCATTGAACTGTTTTGTCAAATACAGGCACCCAAATTCCTGATGTTAGGCTATCTCAGAAGACACAACTGAAACCAAGTATTTTTATACCTAGTGTATATATATGTATATTCTGAACAAAAAGTAAATGATTTTACTTCAGAATAACTAAATGATACATTGCAGCCTTCATGCAGTTAATTTCCTGTATGTGTAGTGGGAACTAGAAAAACCTGAATTTTGCAAAACCAAAGAGATACATTTCTGCCAAGATTTGTAATAACACGCAATAACAAAATTTTGGCTTCAGAATTAACTGTAATTAAAAAAATTAACATCAGAGACTGATGATTTTTATCAGTTTTTCAAAAGGGATAAGTCTAGATTTTTTTCACGGAGAAAGCAATAAGGGAAAACAAACACAAACCATCACCATTCCATCAGCATTGCTACAGCATTCTTTGATGATGAATAGTTTCCTAGAGAATCTCTTTTTAATTCTTAAGGTTTTTTCCCCCTATGAATTTTCATTCCCTCTCCCAGCTGCTAACATTATTACTAGAAACTTCTAAATATCACTAAAGAAGCAAAGTTGCAGTTTCTATTTTTAATTTACATGAGTAGGTTTTCAAGCACATGTATTGACTTCTGGTACTAATTGCTAGCTCAGTGTAGGATGTAACAGGCCAAGAAGCACAAATAAAACAAGATATAAATGCACCCCACTTTCTTTATTCTAATAACTAGCAAGTATACTTTGATTTTGCGCTAAAGTGGCATGTTCTCTTCAACATTCCTTTATGTTTAATTATAGTGGTTGAATTTTCTTTCTGTATTTAAATTATTTTCCTTAATTGCCACTATCTTGCATTACAAAAATAACACTATAATGATTTCCACATGAATGTACAGAAAATGTAAACAGTTTATTGATTTTAAGTGTCCTGTAGTTTCTTACATCCCAGTTGTAGATGCTGCCAAGTTTTTCTGAATCTCTGAAGATTTCTTCAATTTTGGAAGTAACTGAATAATCTTAATTTGTTCTGAATTTTTACAAACTATTGCTCCATTGAATGTTAATGCAAAATTACCTCAAATCTTTTTTTTTTAAATTTCTTCATATAAAATTCTAATTTCTCTTCAAAGATGTTTAATACTTCCTCTTTACCAAGAAAAGGAAGGAGTCATTAGAATTAAAGTTACACATTTGGCACCCTTCCATTATGTCATCATAACATCTATGGGCTCCACCAAAATAGGGGTTTACAGTACACATTGTAATAGTACGTGATCCTACTGCAGTCCATTGAAATACCTAGGATCCCTCCCCCACTTTAGTACTGTAGAGCTTCAGTAATAAGTAATTTCAGAAGAAATTTAGAAAATAAGTACTAGTGAGATGTAAGATGGGGTTACTAAAGTATGAATATATTTTGCTGTATATAGAATTTGGAGGTGATGGTCTTATAGTCATGATACCAGTATGAGATTACTTCTTTTCAGGGCAAAGTCATTGGACAATTTCAAGAGATATTTTGAAAGAAGTAAAGAACCTCAAAAGGCTCTAAATATTAATAATGCTGCTTTAAATTCTTTTTTAATCTGTAGTATTTTACACTTCTCCTACTGATGGCTTGACATGATCTTATACAAGGAGTAGAAATAAAACAGGAATCTGTAAATCAAGTATAGGATGAGGCAAAACTTGAGTTTGACCTTACAAAGAAGAGAATTCCTGAGCCCATCTTATGTTGGGAATTGAACATGGCTCCAACATCAGACTTTTATGCCATGTAGTCCTCTGAATGTATTAAATACTTTTTCCACATCTGAAGATGTATAGAAATAAGCATTCTGAAAGAAGCTTGGGTGTAATTAGCAGTTGATGAATCACTATCAGTGAGGTTACACGGTAGGGGAGAGAAATTATAATAAACAGGAGGAATAAGGAATCTAAACAGGAGCTGACACACTTAGATATTGACTGTAGAAAAAAGGTTGTTTTGTTTAGGGGTTTTTGTTTGTTTGTGTTGTGTTTGGGTTTTTTAATTTGTTGTTTGTGGGTTTTGGGTTTTTTTTAAGACAGTATTTCTTATTAGTCTTAGCAGATACAGTGTAAAATAATTTTAAAAAGGCAGAGAAGGGCATAAGTAACATTAAAAATCGTGTTTCTGGTGGTGAACTTTGTGTAATTTGGAGAAGATCCTGTTGATGGATTTAAAAAATTCTGTTTTATCTGATTTGCATTTCAAAGATGAGGACAAGGAGGTCTGTTTGTGGGGGAAGACAGTGTGGGCAGCAGAAAGCTTGTTACTATTCTTCATTTGTGCAATTACTTATTTTATTATATTAAGTGGCCAAAAATGTACTACCTTCCTAGAAGTATTATAATTTTCAAAATGTTTCTCATTGATCAGTCTTTTCTCTTCTCTCTGAAATATTTCAGTTTTGCAAACAGGGTACTTTCTACCAAAGAATCTTCAGATACATATTTTCTATCCAGTATTGGTGCTTACATTTGTAAAAGCCATTAACACTTATAAAAAACTGATTTTGAAGCTAAAAAGAAAAGATATAAAATTTTGTTCCCATGAATATATACCATACTTAGATATTAAGCTAATTAATGGAAAATGTAAAGTATTTATATATATATGTGTATTCCCTTTTACTTACCTGCATACACTCTGTAAAGATGTGAAATATGTTAGTTGTCACAATTGTCTCTTGACTCAGTATACCACATTAAACATTTAAACCAGAAACCAGATACTGAATATATACTGCAAATATATTGAATTACTTACTTCTCCTTTTTTCTCAAAAGACAGATGCTTTAAGGATTGCTTTCCTTTTTTGTCCTTAATGAAAATCAGCTTTTTTTTTCTTATATAAAGTGCTTCTCTCAATAGAAAATCTATGAGACACTAACTTTCTAGAAGTGCATTCCTATGTAGCAAATTTGATGCAAAATTCACTCCAGAAAACCTTTTATTTTTTTTTTTAAACCAGAAGTACAAAGACATCAGCAGATGCCGGTAAGGCAATTTTTCAAACTTGTAATTGTTATTTATTTCAGGAAATTAAAATCAAACAATAGTCAAATAATGCTTCAGAGAGTGAGATTTTTTTCAAAATGTATTTTCTTTGCTAAATACTGTGCGTGGTTGACTGGATAGTATACAAAGATCAGCTATCTCTGCTGGTACTAATCTGGGAGGCAATTTGTTTTTATTTCTCTCAAAAGATAGGTTGTGTGTTCCCGAACATTTCACTTTGATCCACTAATTTTCACCTGTTTTGCTGTGATTACATGGATGGATTGCAAAGAGGCTGTATCAGTTACATTGCCAAGATAGGGGCACAGTGGTTTTCCCAAGAACAAATATGTCAATTTAGAATTCATCAGAAACTCACTGTGTGCAAAATATTTCTCACAGTTTTAAAAGGCTACAGATGGGCTATTTGAAATACACCTTATTAAGCAAAGTGCTGGTCACCCCCCTTTCTTCCAGACTATGGGAACCAACTACAGGTGTCTGTTTGAAGTGGTAACCCAGACTTCTCCTGGAGCATTACCAAATTTCTTTGTGGCACCTAGCACTCCACCTCTCTGTAAGGTTTCCAGGGTCTAAACTTGTCTCCTTCTTTTGTAATTTGACTGGCACAGTTTCTAGGCATTGATTTGTCTCTTAATTTCTCTTAGTAGCAAAGGGATCCTGTGAGCCAAGTACAGTAGACCTGCAAAAATCACCCCTGACATCTCCATGGTATCTTCAGCCAAATCCTGGAGTTTCAAACATATCTTGTAGCTTATTTCTGCAGATTTCTCCAGATCTAACACTTGAACTGAGGAGATGGATTTTCAGAGGACATTATAAAGCAACAACAAGAAAAATCACTCCACAATTTGGGCAATAAAAACAATACCCTGCCTTCAGTAGAGAAGAAATTGTACATGAACTCCTGCCTGAATTTTATTTTCCCCAATGAACCATTTTGTCCTCCTGAGGCACCAAAACCTGAATTTAAGACACATTTCTCCAAGTTAAGATTTCCTTGAGCTTTGTGGAGGGTTTCTTTATGCTAAGCATCTATATGAAATATCCCTCTTCCCCACACCTGGAGGGAAATACTTATTGTCCTGAGAAGAAAACAATTCACACACCTTTAGATATAACACTGATATTTTCTTTTTGCTGTTGTTCCTTTTGTGGTTAAATTCTATTCATTCAACTCCCCTCCCACATGCAAAGTGCTCAGAAAACTCTTACTCTTCTAATTATGATGAAATGTTCCTGTTTGATGGAAAATTGTGAATAAGTTAATTCTTGATCATACAGTCACACCTCCCTGGTTTACAGCAAAATATTTTTTCTGTGTAGATCCTATCTGACTTTTACAAGTCTAGATGTTATCTGCCACCTTGAGTGGGTGGTGGGTCAAAATCCACATGTGACTTTAAACTTTCTCTTTTTTGATAGCAAGAAATCCAACTTGTGTCAAGTTTTGAATAAAACGAGATCAGTCTGTGTGTGTATATATGTATATGTTTCAGATATACACTACCTATTCTGAAGAAAATTGGTAAGATTTTCAACAGAAAGCAAAAACTATCTAAATATATATTTATCACTGTATTCATTGAATGTAATTATAGCTTAACTATATATAGGTAAACTTGCCCTATACCCATACAAAATAAATTTTTTGTCATTGATGCCTGGGGCAGTGTCGGTAATATAAATGCATGAAGTACAGAACAGTGACAGAAAGCAGTAGAGATGATCCTGTTTTTAGAGAGCAGAAAACGATGTGTATACCTGTTGCATAACTTGCTGCTGCAGTTAGGATATTATTCTTTGTCCCTAGTGCAGCTGTTAGGTAGTTTTTGCCTCTGACCCATCAGCTACTGTCAAAATGAGGATATTGTTCTGCTTGTCTTGTGTCTATAAGGATTTCAGCATGTACCCCAAAATGACAATCCCCCAATTTCAACAGGAACTTTTGCCTTATCACTGTAATTTCCTCCAGTTTATTCACAGAACCAACATGTTTGCAGCCTCTACTTTTAACCTGGAGCTAAACTTATTTATGTACATATGGAAAAAATGGAAAACCAGTAGTGAAAAGGGAAGAAATGAAGTACTGCCTTGAAAGTGAAACAAGAAATGCTTGGCTAGGGTCTTTACAGTTTCCTCTTGTGTCTGTCATGTAAGTATCCATCCTTGTCTGTGATATTAGCGGGTATCACATTCTCTTCCTGCTGTTTCAATAGGACATCCCATTGCATTATATCATCTCTTCCTACTGTCCCAGGTAGTAACAGAGTTCTGACTGCTCAGACACTGGTTCTGCACACACATACTCAGTGGCTTCCATTTGACTAGTGTTTCCATAACTGACACGAATGTCTCCTCCTTGCTTAAACCTAACATTAGTCACTGCTATCACCCAAGTGCAGTCCTTGGCATATGCACTTCTAATACAACTCTGCTTCTATCTCCTCCTATGTTTTTCTGTCAGAAAAACAGTGACTGCTAACACAGATGGCATATTTGTTTATTTAAGTCTTTGCATCTACTTCTCTATTACAAAAAATCTCTAGATCCCCATTTCCTGTCAACCAAAAACCAAAAACTTTTTTGTTGCTAAGTATTATTACAAACAATACTTCCTCTTCTTCAGGCTAATCTCCTTAGCTGTATGCACAGATCTCTATTTTAATTGTTTAAATGTTACCCATTATTTTCATCATAAATTCTTCCATTCGCTAGAATGACTGCTGTCAAACCTAACCAGAACTGAAACACATTCACACTTCCAAACCAAAATTCAGCATAAAAAATATTTCAAAAATTGTTTTTTTCAACTTCCCTTTGATTTCTAAGAGCATTTCTATACATTAATAAGTGAAGACCGTTCAGGTTAATAGAAGTTTTTTCTTGATGTCATAACTAAGACACACCTCTGAGTAGTTTGAACCCTGTCAAGAGAAATAAATATTTGTTCTTTTCTTTTTACCTGTAAAACATCTTCATAAAGATGTAATTACATCTGCATACATTTAGCATGTAATTAAATTGATCTATTTTGAATAAATGGGGCTAAGACCTACAAGAAACTACTCAGGTTCCCTTTATAAGTAGCAGAAAGACATAAGGCAAGACTATTTTAATCTAAAATAGACATTTGAATTACTCCACGTGTTTTGTGCTGTAAAAGCCCTGTGCCTCTCCATTGACTACAAAAAGATGAATAAGACAGCTGAGGTGTCTGGCTCAAAACTGAGCATCTCTCTGTAGACATTCACAATTAGATTAATTACTTTCCATCTGTCATATTTCAAAAAGAGAGAAAAGAGGAAGAAGATAAAGATTCCCTTTCAGTCCCAATAAAAACAGTTTTTATTTAATTATCTCACTATCCTTGAAAAAATGTCCATAGATCATAGAATCCTAGAATCCTAGTGCAAACTCTCTGCAATGGACATCCCTGCATCTTCCATAAGGTTGCTCAGAACCCCATCCAGCCTGACCTTGAATGTTTCCTGGGACAGAGTATCCACCATCTCTCTGGGCAACCTGTTCCAGTGTTTTACCATCCTCAAAACTTCTTCCTTATATTTAATCTAAACCTACCCTATTTCATTTTAAAACCATTCTCCTTTGTCTTACCACTTACCACTTTGTCTTACCTCTCCAGCTCATTTTTGGACCCCCTTTAGGTCTTAAAAGGCTGCTATAAGGCCTCCCTGGAGCCTTTCTTTCTCCAGACTGAACAGCCTCAACTCTCTGGAGATTTCCTTATAAGAGAGGTGTTGCATCCCTCTAACCATCTTTGTGGCCCTTCTCTGGGCCCACTGCAACAGGTGCAAATCTTTCCTATGTTGAGGATCCCAGAGCTGAACAGTTCTCTGGGTGGGGTCTCATGAGAGTGGAGCAGAGGGGCAGAATCACCTCACTCGACCTTCTGGCCACACTGTTTTCGATGCAGCCCATGACAAAATTGGCTTTCTGGGTTGTGAGCACACGCTGCTGGCTCATGTCATGCCTCTCATCCACCACTACCCCCAAATCCTTCATAGAGGAACTGCTCTCAGTCCCTTCATCCCCAACCTGTATCAATACTGGTGTAAACCTACATATGTGATAAAAATTATGTATATGATAAAAATACCATGTTGTATTATATTACTGCACCTGCTTTGATATTTTAGTAGAGATCAGGAATAAGCTTTTGAATCAACTCTCCAGATCATTCCACTTACTGTGCACTTTTTTGCGCTATGGACAGTCTGAGGTTTGTGAACTGAATTCCTTTCAGATGAAACTGGGCAAGACAGGGTGTTCCAAAATTACACCCAATTCTAGCTACAAATAGAAATTTATTCCATGGGTCTAAGCTGAGATCCATGGTACTCTAACAAAAAAGTCCTTGAGAAGCCTGCACAATTGGTTCTCATCATTCTGTTCCCTTGATCCACATATACTGATGTGCACAGCTTTCTGCACAAGAAATGAATATATTGGTAAGGCTTTGGCCAGAGGAAAAGCAATCAAATTTCTGATTATTTCAGGTACACTAGGTGACAATCAATTGATGTCTGTTTTAGTCTGGATATGAAGGATTCCCCTAAAAATATGTCTGTATTTGACATATTAGCCTGGCATAATTGATGCTTAACTTCAGTTATTTTTTCTTAGATGCCTAGGAATGAACTCTGAGCTCACTCCATCCATTCATTTAATCTCTGTTGTAAACTTTCAACGACTAATCTACAACTACATTTCGTGAATCTATATAAGAAAATCTCTCAAGTCCATGTATCCTTGGGGAATTATGCTGGAGTCAAGGAGAATGGGATCACTGCTGCATGATTTTTTTAAAAATTAATATTGTACTTTCAAGAATTGTGCCATCTGCTTCTAAAGACACTAACTACAACTGCCTACATCTGACACACTGTCCTTTTTTACCTATTCCCAATGCTCTTTTTTTATGCAGAACATAAAATATGGAACAATATTTTTACATTTCTTACTTGCCTTTCTACCTTTGAAAATTGCCCTTGTAAGAATCTCCCTTCTTCCTTGCAATTTCACTCCCAATATAACTACCAATTGATATTATTTAGATTGACAATTGCATGAGTGTACCACACAACCTATCTTGAAACATGGTGTAGATGAAAGATGTTGTATAAAACAAAATCTTTCTTAAATTTTATGACCAACTACAACTTCAGGTCTCTGCTTTCCTGCATATATTAGTAAGAGTTACTGTTTAGATAGTTAACCTTTTCTGCAGAGAAAAAATAAATGCGGAGACATAAATAAAAAATACTATTACTCACAAAATACAAACCAATCTCGACAATAAAGAAAGTGGGCATTTTTGTTGAAAACTCTATTACTCCTTCTAGGAAAGTTAAATCCTTCCCTTTTTTTGTGAACATGAAATTGAAGTAAAAATACCTTCAATTTCTATTCTTACATGAATTATACAGTCTTGTATTATAATTTTTATTCATTTAATTCCTGGTCTGTTGTTGTTGTTGTTGTTGTTTTGATAAGCTATTTCTCAGAGGAGTGATTTTATTAAATAACTCCTTTGTCTGATACAAAACCCCAGTGTTCTTCTGGATTCTCAAACTAACTTAAATTGGCTGAAAATCATAAAGAGTTCTAGACTTACAACTGTGTAATTGAAATCAAATGCGTCTTGACTGTTGCTTTTTTCTCTAGTAAGCCTTGTGGAATAGTCCCCAAAAGACCATCTGGAGGTGTTCCAGGTCTGTGAAAAGGGGACAACTTCTGCCCAAAATAGCATAGACTGAAGGATGTACCAAGAGCTAATCATATAGTTCATGTTGGTTTCTGTTGTAGTTATTTCCAGCTTCTTTGACTATTTAATTCAGTTGAATCAATACTCATCCATAAGGAAAATCTTTTCCAGCCATTTTGACTCTTGAATACAGTAGTGGGGTGATCTTGCAGACATAGTATCCCTAAATTCAGAGAATGTTTCCCTAATCTGTTGTTTTATACACGTATACTAGAAAAGTAAATTACAAACAAGAGTTTTCAGAAATCTATGAAGGGCATAGTAGGACTGCAGGGTCAGTCCTATCTCAAATCACCCCATAATGGTACCCTAAGGCTTGCCTTCCACACATCATTCTTACAAAGTAACTGAGAAGGAATACTACTCAATAAGAGGAAGAAAAGAAGGAATACTTCTCACTAAGAAGAAATGGGTGCTGCTCTTCTTTTGGTTTTCACAAGCCTATCCGAAATTTTTACTTACCCATTTCACATATTTTTTAAGGACCCTCTGTTTGTTTCAAGAAGTCTACTGGTGTAAGTAATAGAGATATATGAGTCCCCTTTTAAGAGTCAAAGGTTTGTAAAAAAAAGACAATCTAGCATTTTAATGTGGAGTTTGTTGGATTTCTTCTTCAGAAAGTCTAGGGATGTTCACTCCTGAGCCATGCTGCAATGTGCACACAGCCATTGCTTTCACAGCCATTGCCTCCAAAGCCGCTGCTCTGGGCTCTTGAAGAAGCTCATGTGAAGCACACTGGAAGCTGAAGTGCCAGCCGTAGGTACCTGTGGAGAAGGTGCCAGTGTGAGCCTGTTTAGTGTGGTCTGCACAACAGCAAAAGACACCCTGTTGTAGTATAGCCCCTTGGATAAAAACCCATTTTGGCAATGAGGCATGTGAAAAGGAACGTCACATTTCTCAAGTAGATCCAAGAGTCTTCCTGTGCTATTACTTTAATTATCTTGTTACTTCTCCATTTCTGTAAAGTTTAGAATACCTGCTGATTTTCACTATATCGCACGTGAATTTATATTTAATGTACCAAAATAGTCTGATATGACCTTTTGAATGTGAAACTCTGCTTTGATTAGTCTTTAGAAACCTGGCTTCCTACTGTGTAATAGGTGGAAAAAACTTCATTTTCTGTTATAACATTGATAAAATCTTGACTATCTTTCAGCTACAAAAACATATGGTGTAAGTAAAACATGTACAGATTGAACCATTACTGAGGTAAAATTGGTTAACTATCATTTTTTTGAACATCAGTAAGATTTAAATTTGGATTTAAATGATTAAATCTGATGTAAATTTTCAGAATATAAAAAAAATTTAGTTACTTTTTAATAAGACCATGAAACTTTTTTGCAACCTCAGTTTTCTTTACTGTAGAAATTTACATATTTTAATATTCAATTTATTTCTTTTCAAAGCTATTGGACAGGAGAATACTCCTATCAAGATCAGATCTAAAACACCATCTTGGATGGATTCAGGTGTCTTAGATGTTCTCAGATGTCTAAGGGACATGGAACATGTTCTTAGACGTGCTTTCATAAACTTATTCTGACCTCTGACCAAATGCAAAGGCCTGTGATAAATATCTGTTTCATGAATATCAAGAAAACTCTAAATTGTGGTCATGAAATGTTCTTGGAGACAAAATAGTGAGGTCTCTTTAATCATATCACATAAGTATACCTCTGTTTCTGTATTTGCGTGCATTTGCACTTCTACTTTTCCTGAAGTTTTGCCACACAGCAAAAAATGCAAATAAATGTCTCACATATATTGAGGGAACAGTTTTATTTGTCTCTGAAAATGTAAATTCTTTCTCACAGGTATGTATTGTTCCTTACAAAAGTCAGAGCTCTTTTCAAGTCAAGTTAAATTGCAGCAATTCCAATGTCTACTAGTGCAAGGTTAGAGATGAGCTCAGTAATGAGTGTTTTAATCTTTACCTTGACTTCAGATTTTGCAACTCAATGACAATTATTTTTTTTCCTTTAATATTGGAATTAAATGAGAATTTACTGTGTGGAAGATGTAATTACTTTGGCCTATTTCAGCAAAGTATTTAGATGATGATATAGAGAACGAATTTAATCAATGTCTGACTGATGTGTCAAAATATTTATTCAAGTGAATGCATCTTGTTAAAAAGGTGAATGTTTACAGGCTTGTAAGAGTAGATACATTTAAAGGATCATTTAAAATACATATTTCCTAATCAAAATTGAAGCTAAAGAGTTTCTGAAGTTCTCCCTCACCTCCCCCTTTTTTTCCTAATTTTTATAGTAGCAATTCAGGTTTAACTAAGAGACTCAAGGAAACTAAATACTTCTTAACTGTTAAAATATAACACCTTATATAGATACAGCAGCTGTTCAAAGTTTAAATATTCCTTATTTTTCAAAATAAATAGCTTTATAGGTATACAAATCACATCTGGTCTAAAATTCAATATTTAGAGACTTCTTCAACTTACCTGTATTCACTAAATCCCTCAACAAACATTTATTACCATTATTGTCCATTATTTAAGAAATATTTTGTTTGTTTATTCATTTATTTATTATTGTTATCACTGTAATAAACTGTTTACCAGAGTCTTGATCCCTTGAGTGCTAAGTCTTTCATAAATGGTGTGGTATAACAGAAATAGTAATGCCAATGTTTTACAAACACAAGTTAAAATGGAGAATATGAGTTTCAGATTAAAACAGTTGCAGAGTCATAAAAGGCAGTTTTAACAATGCAAAGCAGTCTCCCACATAAACATTATTAACACTCTAAGGCAGTATTACTGCACCATTTCAATAAGAAAATACAGCAAATATCTAATAAGTAATTTGGAAACAAAAGAAAAAGAAGAAAATAGGCCAACAGATTACCAAATATATTCAGTTTTATGGGACAAAATAATTACACTGAGTGGTTATGACAATGTTCTGCAACAATAGAGAAAATTGGAACATTTGTGTCAAGTAAGCAGTTGGCATCTTCAACCCCCTTATGCTCTGAACTTGCAAACTCTTAACCATTGAGCAGAAGGTCCATTTGGGTCTGTGTCACATCCTGCTGCTAAGATTCTCTGTCATTCCCGGTGTTCACTGTCTTCTTCCATATCCCTATACTTTCTTGGGAATCTATGAGGCTGGAGAGATGGGCCATTTGTAGCCCCTTTTTTTCCTTTTATTTGGTAGATGTTTTGGACAAACAGAGATCTGGGAGATTGGTTTCTTTCTGTCTACCAGTTGCTTGGTATCTGGTAACAGAGATAGTAGACTGCTTCGAGATCCACTCTAGAGCAAATCACAGTTTCTTTGACAGGCAAAAAGTGATCTGGATCTCTGTGCAACAGGGTTTACTGGGTTGCTTGATGTATTTGAAGCAGAAGGAATAAGAATAGCGGTGAGGACATTTACTTTTCCTCTCTGGAATTGATAAATTTTCATTCTTTCATTCATTTTATCTAGCTGTTGAAAAACTTCTGTTCATATCAGCCTAAACAGGTCTGAAACATTCTTATTCTGCCACTGATGATACCTAAAAAAGATTAAATTTGGATAGAATTAATTATTAATTCTTGAAACAGTTTTATGATGGGAAATTACTTCAAGTAGCAGCAGCAGACAGTCCATAGACAAAAAAAAAAAAAACAAACCCAAACAAACCAAGGATGAGCCTAACAGGGACTTCTAAGTATTCCACAAAAAGTACCAATCTTTTTTAAAATTTGCTTGTTATTAGTAAGTGATTAAATTTATTTTCAGGAGTTTTTGCTATTCCCATGTAGAATTCAAAAGCACGCAAATTTATCCATCAGTTTACTGCTTTAATCTGCAGATAATGTCTGTAGAAACATAGAGGAAAACCTACTTAGAAAATAGAAAATCAAGTATCAGATCCACGAGCTGAAGAATTTATTATAGGTTCTCACTCACCTACTCTTGAGTAACTACTTCAGTCCTATTACTGTGTTTTACCAGAAATCTTTCTGGTCTCATGTGAATCACTGTGACATTCTGACACAAGGCAGGGAAACTAATCCTATGTTTCTTACAGCATTTGACTCACTTTAAACTTTACACTCCCCACACATTTCGATAAATTGTTTTCAATAGTTGCCAACTACTGCGTGTTGTGTATTTCCTTCACAAATACTTGTTTTGGCCACTAGTAAAACATATAAAACATTTACCACTCCTCATACTTGTGAAAACAGAAAGCCTTTAAAAGCAAATCTGTAAAGCACTTCCTCATCCCTTAGTAATGTTTCTAGAAGTTTTGAGTTTCCTTTATTTATATGTTTTTTATAAAAATAAAGATTGTTATATTCTGTCTTTATTTACAAGTGAGAGTCAGGAATGGTGCAAAACTTTTCAGGTAAATGTGTTGGGAAAATTAAATTTCACATAAAGCTCATTGCAAATTAATATCACTGGCTGAAATAGGCTTTGCTGCATAGTCTTGAGAAAACATCCTTGACAGCTAAGGAAGTGATTTTAAATCCAACTTTAACTCAGTTTTTGTTAATGTTTATACTGTACTGTTCCCTCAGAATTGCATAAAATAAAACATTGAATTAAATAAATTGGTTACCGCATATATGAAATAATCCCTGTGCAACCATCAGCTCAGATTTACCTTTATCTAAGGTGACAGGGGTCAAATTCTAGGTCAACTAACTCCAATTTTAATCAAATTAATATTAAAGAGTTTCCACAAGACTTTATAATTTGACTGTCTTTTGTGTGATTAAGCTTTCATCTACACCAACTTTTATTTCAAAGATTATATCAGCAGAAAGTGGGAAAATGTAATCTCTTTGCTAAGCAGTCACTTAAAAAAAAAAAAACTCCCCCCAAAGCAACAAAAACACAGAATGAACTCAGAATTTTTGAATAATACATATGAGATTCTTTACAACCCTGACATGAAAAACATTGCAGATACTAGTGTTACATCAGTCTTTCCTAACTGTCTTAAAAAATATGTGCCATGTTACAAAGAAAACAGCTCACCAGCTGTTTATGTAAAAATTATTTGAAGAAAAACAAGCATGGCCATATGGCACTCTAGCAATACAGTGGAAGCAAGAAGAATATTTTCTGTAGATTGTAGTAGATAATGGTCATGCTAAGTAGGGTGTCAAATATTGATGACACATTGTATTAATAGTTAATCTCTCCTTTTATCCTCTAAATGCCTACATTTCTTAGCAGCTTGTATGTTGGAAACAAATTAATAGCTTATTATGATGAAGAATTCCATTTTATAGAATGACAAAATATTTAATGCACTGAGGATGTCCAGGATATTTAAAAATATTATGCAGTCAAGTGGCATCGTGCCATTTCATAGTAAAGAAAAGACTACCCTTAGAGGTACCAAGTATTTTTCATTTGTGGTTTGTTTGTTTTGGTTTTTTCTTTAGCACATATATAACTCTGCATCTGTATTTGGAACTGAAAATTTTATTTCCAGGGGAAAAAATATTCTATTTACTCTTGGAAAAAGAGCCTCGATGTGAAAATCTAAGTTGTCAATAGAGAGGTTCTGCAAAGATTTGTCAAACCTAAATGCACGAATCAAAGATATTTATAAGGTTAAATCCTAGGCAAGCCCAGAGCTACCAGATGAAGGATTAAAATGGAGAAGGAAAAGGGAAGCTTGGCAAGAGCAAGTGCTAAGTTGCCAAGTTGGAGAGTGAAACATAACAGGGAAGGGTGAGGGAATCAAGACAAGTAAATTAATAAGGAACACTTTTTAACAGCTTGTGTGTATATATCCTTAAGTGCATGTGAGCACTTGCTTTCCTTCATTTCAGTATTGTGTACTTCTAAATATTGATTCAGAGGGTA
The DNA here is from genome assembly GCF_003945725.1 of Corapipo altera. Taxonomy (NCBI): domain Eukaryota; kingdom Metazoa; phylum Chordata; class Aves; order Passeriformes; family Pipridae; genus Corapipo; species Corapipo altera. The sequence continues at coordinate 11,798,036 of NW_020884872.1, forward strand.
TTCTTTCTCTCTTTCACTCTCTACTGGTAAGAGACACTGACTCAGATTCACCTGACATAGACCTATAGGTGTTTTTGTGCATTTACCCTACAGCCAAGGGGTGAGAATTTTTGGGAGGTACCTTTATTCTTTTGTGATAAACTCTCTCATTTTTCCACCCTGGTGCTTAAGCTTTTTCCTCTGGTTTCACAGAATCAAAACTCGTAACAACATAAGGGGTTTTTTTTGCATTCCAGTTGGTCAGAGAAACAATATATTCACTTTTCATGCACTGCAGAATATTTTGGGAGGTTTTTTGTTGTTTTGTTTGTTTGTTTGTTTGTTTTTACTGCCATGAAGCACATTTACAATTGGAATAGAAGAGTTGTGCACAGATAGAAATAATAAATTTCCCACAATTGTATATAATCCTATAATAACAGCTAGTCTTAAAGGAGTTTGATGGAATGGTCAAACTTTAGAAAATGGTCTGAAGTTAAATAATCTCAAGTGGGAACTGGATTCCTGAATCAACAGTCTTCCTCTGAGACACAGAATAATTGAAGACAGACTAATTGGCTCACTAGGACTAGGACATTCTGCTTTCTCCATGGAGTAAATCCTATTATGGTTACTATATCCATCTGTTAAATGGTTGTATTTTTGCCTGCTGAATAAAAGAATGTTTTGAATTGTATTCAGAGAATAGCTTCTGTTTTCCTTCAGCAAAGGATTACAAATGTAAAAGTCCTCTACTGAGAATGTCGAAAACTGTACTTCTCACTGCATCAATCAAAACACTGAACTTCTTGTTCTGGTCTGTAAATAATACAGAAGATATGTTTGAAAAAAACCACAAGTAATACAGTACCATGGACTGTTCTGAGCTTGATGTATATTTTACAGCTGCTTGCTATTACAGAGAATTAACCTCAATATTCAAGAGGTTCTTCTGGCCTCTGTTTGCTTCTCTATTCCTGTGTTGAACTACATACATGATGTGGTTGAAAGCATGGTGCTCATATTTGACATTTGGTCATGTCACCCATATATGAATGCAAACCACTTATTTTTTTGAGATTACTCGTTACATTTCCTTTTTACATTGCATTATGTTTCTAAAGCAATACATTTTAATTCTGATAAGTTCTAGTCCAACAAGAGTGTCCCATAGCACTTATCAAATAGATTTATCTCACGCTTCTATCTATGCATTTAGAAGTAAAACTGAGTTTAATTACCTGTACCTTAACACAGTTGTTAGGGAGTACTAGCATGGCAATCTATTCCAGCCATTTCTTCCCTACTGCATCATATTACCCTTACTGGCAGTAAATTTGACTCAAATGTTATTTTCAGCTAACTGCTGATATCTTAAAATCTTTGGGCACCTGTACTAAAACACTGCAGAAACCAACCTGTCTGTTTGCATACTGTTAGCAGCGAGTCCACGGCACATCATGACCTTTCCTTGAGCTTGCATATCGACTCACACATGGCTCTCCAGGGCAGCCTCAACTGTTGGCAACCTCTACTCCTGTCAGGAGAAGTAAATACCTCATGCCCATCATGCATCCAGCTGAGTATGTTGGGTTTACTTTGTGGGCAACTGTACAAGTAACCTGTGAATATCAAATGCATCTTCATTTTAGATCAAACCTAGAGGTATAATGCTGAGTTTAAGGATTAGTTCTTTAGCTCCCTGACCTACTTTCACTACATTTATTTGTTCACAGAATTGTTGAGTCTGGAAGGCATCTTTCGAGATCATCTAGTCTTCTGCTCAAGCAGGTCAGCTAGTGTTTACTGACGATGACTGTCTTGACACAATAGTTTTCATTTAACAACTGCAGAAGGTTAAAACATTTCACTTTTCAGCAATAAACCAAGGTCTTAGAAAAGGTGACTAACAATTTCCACCCACCATATATGCATGACTGTCTCTATATTTTGTATAGTTTTATAAATAACTCTAAAGAAACAGTGCATTTGCTACTTCCAAACTACATCTATGTATTGACTTCTTTCCTTTATGCTTCTAAAATATTTAGAAAATTAGTCTTATTTAAATCGAAGGTTGCATTAGTAACATTCTGTCTAGTATTTCCTCAGTTTTATTAAACTGTACTCGTTTCTACTGTTACTGTATCAGTGTCTGAAATTTCCTTTTGTTAAAACCTGGTTCATGCCACAAATAATGACTTTGGAGGATTCCATCTTTTTGATCATATTATCCTTCCCTCACATTCAGTTGTTTTCCTCAGGGCTCTTAATGATGTTAAAAAGAAAGAACTGGAGGCATTTTTATGCTCAAGAAACTGCATTTCAGTTCTCAGTGCTGCTGATTGTGTCAAGCTTTTGTCAGCTCTAATTAGAAGTGAACTCCCAGATTTCAGTAAACCAGGTAAGGGTGTCACCCTTTATAGAGGTTGCCCACTTGGGAGGAAACATTGCTTAGTTGAGTTGTCAGACAGTGCCAAACCCTTATGTGGTATTAGCAAGAATCTTCTGGCCTGCAGCATGACTAAAGTCTCTTGAGGTCACCATTAATGTCTGTGTGGGATTCAAATGTAGCGCAAGAAGTAAAGCAAATGTAAATGTTCCACCTTGGAAATATAAATTGCTGGAAACAATGACAATCTACAATATTTTTTTTTGTGCCTCATTCAACTGCCAATTTATAACATGATTCTTTCATTAGTTAAAAAAATAAGTCTCCAAGCAAGCAGGTACTTCTATATTCCCCCAGTATTTCTTCAGTCCTTTCCCTCCAAACATTTTACATAAAAAATAATGACAGAATTTGTTCTCTAAGCCTGTTACGAATAATTTGGCAGAGAATAAGCATTTAAAAGTCATAATAAATATAGGGAAATATGTAAAAGCTGAAAGATGCCAACTTAACTAATTAAATTCTCTGAAATATGTTTGATTGATTGAACAAAAAAATTCTTTTTTTTCAATTTTTTTTTTTTTATGAGTTACTGAACTATTTTTCTCAATTCATTGTTCTTCTGTTTCTCAGATTTTGAACAGTAGAGAGATTTGTTTGTACATAATAAAACTTTTGACCAAAAAACAGGCTAGTTTTAGCTTGGGTAAAAAAAAAAGAGAAGGAAAAAAGTGTTCCTTATAAATAGGTTTTCCACAAAACCACATTACCTTGTCTACTTCCATCTGTTTTTGTTAGCACGAGAACAAACTGAGGAATAAGGGTGCCACGGTACTGAATGGGACTTGTCTATATGCAAATTGCAGTGCAAGGAGATTCCGTCTGTTTCAGGCATCATCAAGTGATCAAAAACTGGTGCTTTAAAAAGTGGACTTTAAAAAGTGGACTGCTACATTATGAGCTTATTGAAATCATAATAATTCAGATAGAGGAAGTGAATTTGTGGTATGCTATAGTCTGCTGCCTGATGAATACTCCAGTGCAGGAAAAATCATGTACCTTCACTACAAACGGATAGGAAACCAAATGTCAGAAAAATCATACTTAGAAGATGAAAGCAAATTGTAGAGGATGAATCTCCTGGATTCTCTCTTCCTCCCCCTCTAACAATTGCATTTCTAATTATATCAGACTTGAAAAGTTATAAACTGATGAGACATTGAGGTTTCTCAGTCTGATGTCCACATGTAAAACAAGAAAAAACAAATGCAATTCAGAGCATCTTGGTGTTCACATACTCACTGTGTCATGTACTGTAAGATGTATCTCATTAAATGGGTCTGTTTTGTCCATCTCTACCATTATTCCTGTGAAAAGACAGCTAAGATTTAGTTAAGGTGAAAAAAAGTAATAGAGAGCAAAGAACATCGAGAACAAACTGCAGACATGAAAAGAAACATTTTGAATTCCTGTAATTTAATTGTCATTTAGTTAAAAGGATCACTATTATTCTTTCTGTTGAGCTGTTTGTTAATAGCTTTGCTTTCATAGCCATGTTTTCATGGTTTTGTTGTCCAAAGCCATTGAAGTCAGAGGAAACCAATACATGAAACACTTGCACTGTAGAATAAACTCATGTTTAACACCATTCCTACCAGCTATTCCCCCTAAACACATTGTGAAAAAGTATGATACATTTCTTTGAAGAATCTACTCTTTCTTGTAGAAGATAATCTGTTCTGATGATTTCTGAGCCTCTTCAAGAAAGCAAGAAAAGGTAAAGTCTTTGTAATGTAGCTGTTACTTATACTAAAGCACTCTAAGTATCAACAGTGCTTGACAGTCATTGACATCAAAGTTACTTGGTAGATCCCATTACATTTTAACTTAAGTCTGATGTTTACTTTGAGGAAAACCGTAAGCAGTGAAGAGTTACTGGGTCAACGTAGACAGACGAAAGTCAAGGAGATTAGAATATTTCCAAAAGATTGTCTTTTTTGTTGGTAGTCTTACTCAGAAACCTTTCCCAGATGTCAAGTCTGTCAGGCAGTAAATTGGTCAGAATATTCAGGTCAAGTTATTTCTTTCCTTTCTAAGATGCACTCCAGCAAGCAGGTTTCCTCAGCACACTACAAGCAGCATCTCCACCTGATGATACCTTTACATAAATGGTCCTGTTACTTCCTCAGTGACCTTTATCAAAAAACCCCAGGGATTAGGGACCAGAGAAAACAGGCTGTCTGAGTAGCATTAACCAATAAAGTGTCTCCTTTGAAAACAGCATTAATAAATCATTCTAACGTCTGCAACAGGTACAGGCAATTCCACACTTACAAATAGATTAATAATTAGATCAGGAACTATTAGTGCAGTCATTTAGTACTGAAAGTGAATAATGAAATTTCAAATATGATAGCAGATGAACAGTAGCAATATCTTTAAAGTAGTTATATGCAAAACAAAACAAAAAACCCCTGCATAAGTATGTATTAAGAAGCAACTGAAGAAATTTGTACTTTCCGTAACCATCTAAAGTCTTGGAAAGAATTATATTCATTGATTCATCTTTAGGAAATTAATATTTTAACTGTTACCCAATAAATTTAGTTGTGTATATTCCCATAAACCTTGGATTTCAAGTTGTCTAGGTAAGCCATTAAAAAATTCAGCATACACTTTAAAACAAATTTGAAAACAAAGGTTTTTTTAAACTTTAAAACAAAATTTCCTCTTCATTGTATAAGATGAAATTAACACTGTACTTCTCTGAAAAGAAAATTTAAGCACAGACTCCTGAACAGAACATCTGTGTTGTTTTGGCACTTTCCTGCATGGAATGAAAAATAATTTCACACTCCTGGTATAAGCAGGTTTCTTCAATATACAAAGCAGAATGAAGTTGTCAGCAGTAACTTTGCCTTTCTTAAAAATATGCATGTTAAAAATCCCAGCTCAGAGTGCACTTTTTTCCGTGTTCTTTAATGAAGAATTGGAATGTGGGTCCAGCAGAGGAAAGCAGAACCAAATCCAGTAAAAGTATTTTTATATTTTGTTCTGATCTATTCCAATGTTAAGTTAGATTAATTTTGTTAATCCCACCCTAGAAATTAGAATTTCATGGAATAAAAAATCATCTGCTAGCAAGCCCTAAGTGAAAATGTACACTATATGAAATAATGTATCAAACACAATTTTTACTTATAATAAGCACTCCATATTGCACTGATAGAGAAATTATACATTTCAATCATATCTAGATCACTTATTAGGAGGCGAAGCAGGAATATCAAGAGCCATCACTTGAAACATGAACTGTGTGAGGCATTGTAGAGGATAATGACAATAATTGCCTCTTTGTAAATGTGCTTTTTCTTAATTAGATGAGTTGTAATCAGGAATAGAAAGTTTTGCAAGTTTGCAGAGGTCAACTGACTTCCACCTTTTAGTGGGCCTTTTCTCCCATTCGAATGAATAAAAGAGTCCAGGGAATGGAATAAGCAGTAGAAAATAGAGACAATAGAGTGGGATGGTGAAGGGGAGCTCTAAGAAGAAATTTTAAACTGTATTTAGTATTTGAGTTACTTAAGATGAAGGCAAACTTTAGGAAATAGTATAATTTACATACTTCAGAGTATATACCAGCATCATGTTCTATACCTTTAGGATAAAAATTCAAACAAAAGAAGTTTTCAAAGCAAGATAAAATGTGCACCTCCCTACAAAATCATTTGGCCCAATATAGTGATAAGGAAAAAGGATTATGGCACATTAACACCCTGCATAATGATCTGGGGGTTTATTATATACACTAAATAGAGGGCGACCACTTTATGTTGCTCAACGCCATACTAAAAACTGGATAGTGTAAAGCAAACAGTAGTACTTGTGAATGATGAGTTCTATAAAGAAATGTATTAATTTCTGCAAGAAATAAATTAAAATAAATAATTTTTGAATGCCTGAGTAGATAAAAAATTGATAAAAATCATATTTGCATTTGCTGCTGTATATCTTATGGCTAAGAAGGAGCTAATTTTCTTCAATAGTAGTTGATAAGGGGCTATGTTTTGGGACTGGGTTGTGTTGATAACACAGGGATGTTTTAGCTATTATTGAGCAATTCTTATAGAGAGTCAAGGCCTTTTCTACTTCTCACCCACCTCATCAACGAGAAGGCTGAGGGTGCACAAGAAGATGGGAGGGGACACAGCTGAGACAGTTGATCCCAACAGACTAAAGGGACATCTGTGTGGCCTCATGCTCAACAATGCAAGCTGGGGGAAGAAGGAGGAAAGGGGGAGGTTCAGAGTTACAGTGTTTTGTCTTCCCAAGTCACCCTTGCATGTGATGGATCCTGGCTTTCCTGGAGGTGGCTGAACACCTGCATGCCCATGGGAAGGAGTGAATGAATCCCTATTTTGCTTTACTTGTTCATGCAGCATTTGTTTTACGTATTAAACTGTCCTTATCTCAACCCACAAGTTTTCTCACATTTGCCCTTCTGATACTTTCCCCAGTCTCAATGTCAGGGAGAGAGAATGTGACTGTGTGGGGCTGAGCTACCTACTAAAGTAAAATCCCAGGGAGCTGATAGTGGCAGCAGAGGAATTAAATGAACTACAGTAAAGATTTAAACTTCAATTCGTTCCATTTTAATATTAGTGTAACAATTCAAAGAATCTCTTAAATACTTAAGATTTACCATTCATTTTACATTCTATAGAGTTCAGGGCTTGATTATTTTTTACATATTTAGCTAGTCTGGAGTAAGTTTTCACCATTATATTAATGTGAAATATGTTTCAAACAAAACTGTTCAATAAAAGAAACTAGTTCTGACAGTTGACTTTTTCATCTATTTAATTACAAAAAGACACTACTGGTATGGTAAAACAAGGTAAGGATTTTGTGCTTCTGAGAGCAGACATTTTAAAGGAGGAAGCCTGTAGACACTGGAGAAATTAGCAATGGAAGTGATTTTAAGAAAATTCTCAACTTTGTCATCACAATTTTTTTCACCTGGCAACCCACAATTTTTTTAAGCCCAAATAAAAATGAATCTTTATTGAAGGAGTCATCATTATTATGCAATATGAGGTGGAAATTAAGGGAAGAATAGAATTAATAATCATCTACTAAAATCAGTCATATATAAGATCATGAAGAATATTTGGTTCTTTTAATATTAATTGGAATTTGCAATTATTTTCCACTATTTTGACTATGATAAACCTAGAATTAGAAATTTTCAAAGCCTCCCTTTCCTTTAAAAAAACCCCACAACTCCTGCAATGTCAATTTAACAAGTTTATATGTGAATATTTGAAATTTGACAAATATTTCATTGAAAAATTATAGTCTGGGAAATTAAAGTACTATTCATTTTGGGCTGTCTTGATCATTAGATTTCAAAATTGCTGCTGCTCTTTGACATTTTTTCTCACCACTATCTCAAGTTAATAAAAAAACCATTTGTTCTCATTGAAAAAGCTGTAGAGGCAGAGTCTATATTTTATAGTTAATATAAGTCATATAATAAAACCTATTAAATAAATAATAATACTTCCTAGTGTGCTATTGGCTTCTTATATTCATTTAGGGAAAAAAAATAATTGCCTAATAAACATTCTCCTAGCATTGTATCTGTGTTTTTTTGGACTGGGCTTTTTGTTAATTTCTTTTGTGGATTTGGTTTTTTTCTGTTTTAATAGATATATATATATGCTTTGGGTAGCAGTAATTGTATTTCTTTATTTGCAAGATATCTTTTTAAGTCTTGAAACTTATGGAACATTTTTTGATGTTTCTCTTTAAGTCTTCCTCTCTTTACTTCATTACATTTATTTCCTAGTGCTTTCCTGCAGGAACTATACTTCAGTATAGTTATATGAAGCAAAGCTTGATAATTGACAGAAGAATTGGTGGTGTTACTCAAAGAACTCAGAGAACACTTAGAATCCCATTGTTAATTCAGCTTTATTTTGGCCACAATTAACAAAAACCAGGTTTCTTCAAAGACTGGAGGAAAACTGGAGAAGCTGAGCAGCCATCTTTTCCAAACATTTAGTGGATCATTGCTGAATAAAACAATTTCATTTTCTCTGGTGTATCACTGCATCCAAAGAAGAGTAATGAAGCTGTTGAAGGATCTAGAGAAGTCCTGCCAGGGGTGACTGAGGGAGCTGAGATTGTTTAGGAAAGGAGGCTTGGGGGGGTCCTTATTGTTCTCTACAACTACTTGAAAGGAGGTTATTGAGAGGTGGATGTTGGTCTCTTCTACCAAGTAGCAATTGATAGGATGAGTGAAAATGTCCTCAAGTTGCACCAGGGGAGGTTAAGACTGGATATTAGGAAAACTTTATTCACCAAAAGGCTTAATAAGCACTGGAGCAGACTGCTCATGGAAATGATGGAGTCATCATCTCTGGAAATGTTTAAAAGGCATGCAGATGTGGCACTTAGGGACACAGCTTAGTGGTGGACTTGCTAGTGTTTGGTTAATGGTTGGATCTTAAGAGTCTTTTTCAGCCCAAATTATTCTATGATTTTATAATCTCCTAGAAACCTTCAAGTTTTACACAGAAATTTAGGAGGTTTTTTAATTTATTTAAGCTGGGTTGAGCCTAACATAGGAAATATAAACCATTTGCTGCTTATCCAAACTTGTTTGTGTCATTTCAGGTCCATAATAAAAGTGTTAATCCCCAAGGTCAAGGCATGATGAATTAAAATATACTGCTTCATTTTATTAAAAATACATTACTTCTAATAAGGTTAATGGAAGATCTGATATAGTTAGTGGGAACAAACTATTAAAGTCATTAATATTATAATTTCTGAGAGGATTTATACCCTTTTTGGGATTGACTATATGTTATTCTAGTCAAATGAATGTTTTCAATGGTATCTGCAGAAGCAGAGCACATCATATCTCTGAATGTCATGCTAAACTGACAGAGAAATTCGGAGAGGTGTGACAGTCTTGTTGACCTCTCTGCCTTTGTGCATTTTACTTCATTTTGATGAAAATGATTAAGAGTTTTTCAGAGAAAATTACATTGAGAACTTACTGTACAAGAAGGCATTTGAGACTGATAAAGGAATGAGTATATATTAGAAAGACTTTAGGGCAATTTTCAGTTGCACTCTGGGCAATTAGACACCCACCTTTAATTAAAAGTCAGTGGAGCTGAGTGACTAAGTACCACTCATGACTTTCAAAGTATCATTTAACTGATAGAGGAATGAATTTAAAAAAAGGAAGGGAGAGACTACATTTTAGTTGAAAGAAGTAGATTTCTGGGAGTGTGAAATGTTTGGACTGAAAAAATGTCATTAAAATATTTCTGTAAGGCAGATCAAGAGAAGAGCATGGTAGTGAAGAATAAAATAGAAAAGAAATGGAACAGTTGAAGTTTCTGGTTGATTAGATATCTGTCACTGAACTGCAAACTGTGCTAGGACTTTCATGTGAACAGTAAGATAATGGAGTTACTGCTGCTTCTTCCCTCACACTTCTCTGTGCTGCATAAAAAAAGATTGATGACACGGCATTTTGGGTGTTGGGGAGAAGATGCTACAGATTCAGAAGATGCCAGGAGCAATGAGAGGCCCAGCACAGGGTACAGGACTCCAGAGATGAAGAGAGGTGGATGGCTGAGGCTCAAGCAGCACTTCCTGGGAATAATGTGTCAATGAACCACTTGCCTCCTCCCTCATGACTGAGTCCATCTCACCACACACACCTTACCTTCAGGGTAAATCCAAACTCCTCTGCTACCACAGGGTAGAAAAGGTACAGGAGGGTAAGTTATCATTCTTTTGTAGTGGGTCCTCCTCTTACTTGGAAGACAAAGGGAAGACTAAATGTATAGAGAATAATATATTCAGCGCCAACAACTGCTGCTAAGTACACGAGCATATGTGCATATACAAAAAATCTGTTCTTCAAATTCATTTGCTGCAGTTCCAAGAAAATAAAATCTTAGTAAATAATAAAGCCTTTGGAAAGGATCTTGGAAATGGTTGATATTGGTCATTACACTTCCTCGCATATGCTCACAGTTGTAAGAAACAAGGTTGCTGAAGGTGCTAGGAATTACTGAAAATCAGACTGGAAGGAACCTCAAGGGATCATCTCATCCTAACTGCTGCCCTAAAGGCAAGATAAATTTTACCTAAACCATTCCTGACAGGTTTGTCAAAGATATTCTTGAAAACCTTCAGTGATAGAGACTCCACAGCATTGCTGGGCAACCTGCTTACTTAAGTGGTGCTTAACTCTCCATAATATTGGATACAATTTGTAATAGAATATTGGCCTATCTACAAGGAGAATATTATGTTATGCAAAATATAAATAAATGTATTAATAAATAACTTCATGATATTTTCCATCAATATTGATTTTTTTCCCTTTTGAATGAACAAAATGCATAAGATTTTACAAGAGGTATAATAAATGATAATATTTTTATCACTTAATAAAATAAAATAAATTTCTTTTGCTGGAAATAACCTGGTCCAGTCATTAAATTCTATTTAGATTCTAGAATATCAATAAAATATATATAAAGTTATTCTGTGGTTATTGATTCAGTTTTGAGAGCTAATAAACTTGATATAAAATAAATAACAGTGGCAAATTTATCTGTTTAATAGCAGTTTTTTATTTTAGGGAAAAATCTTTTGCATTATTTTTTAATCAAATATTGAATCCTATCCTGTAGAAGCATTTCTTTCAAGCACTAGGAATTGCTTAGAGCAGTGCATAAAAGTGTTCACACAGGTAATTTATTAACTGATGTTGCTAAGACTATATACCTGAGGATGGGTAGATGAAACCCATGAAAAAATTTAATATTTATCTTAGAGAACTCAACCCTGCTTCTACCAATGAAAGCAGGAAATTACTCATGCAATGTGAAGTCCTTTGGTGTTTATCTTCCAAAATACTGAAACACACTCTAGGCTTTAAATTTACTGCTGAAGAGGGAGTGCACTTACATAGCCACACAAATTTGTCTTTTGATTCTCTGTTTGCCATATTGACATTTTAGAGACACATGTTTGTATCAGTTGAATGCTCTCAGTTTTAGCTTCTGATGGTATCTATTATTGATAACCTTAGTGGGGAGGAATAGGACAAACAGGATTTGCAGGCTTGTTTACTTTGCATTTTTGCTTAGATTTGTTAAAAGTATAAAAATACTTAACAAATAAAGATTTGAGACAAACAAAAATTCAAAACATCATTTCCTCAGGTAATGCTGAGATATTCATAAAATGTTAAGGACAAAAATTAGAAGGTAAGCATATGATGTCATTTTTTCATAATGCTTTTCCTTAGGTTGTGTTTATCTGGGTGTAACTTTTGCACCATACTTGAAGGGATAAATGTAGATGCATAACAGTTATAAAAGAAGTCTTAACAGCTAAGTCAAGTTTCATTTTTTGTTGCCTAAAGTAATCATATTTCTGTCCCAAGATATACCAAAGCAAAAGCAGAAGCCCTGATGTAAACCGGTGCAAATCATAGAATTTCAGAATGCATTCAATGTAAGCAGAAATATATCTGTGGTTATCCATTATGGTTTAAGTTTTGAGGATGTTCACCACTCTTAGTCCAGGTCAAAACACATGGAAACAATTAGTATATTTTGATAGTTTTGAAGTGTCTCAAGATCTTTATGGTGGAAATTTGAAACTGCGTAACTGAGGTTTTTGACCCCAGTTTAAGGTATTTCGGGCTAGGTTCCGTCAGAAGTCTGTGGAATTCTATGTGACTATTTGTGAAAACAAGATTTAATCTCAATCTCCAAGCGTTGATGCAAGTACCAGAACTCTCATGCTACAATAGGCACTAAATATTTATTGACATAGATATGCTTAAAAGTAAGTAAGGAGAAAATATTTTTAAAAGTAGAAAAGCATATAGAAGTCAAAGAATAGAAATTCAATATTATAAAAGAAACTCAATGCAGTGAGTTTGAATAAAGTGATTTGAATAAAGTGAAAGATTTACTTAATAATCAACTTGCTATCAAGTTATTATTAAGGTCAAAGTGTTTACAAAAAATGTGAGATACTTTCATGTTAAATTAGATAGGATGAAAATGAATGACTTATATTCTTTTTCTTTGAACCTTGAACAAAAACAGGTGTCTGCTTGTGCTTAGGAATTATTTTCACTTTATTAAAAAAATGAAAATATGAAAAATCCACTTTCATAGGAAGGTATGTGACTGATAAACTTTGTATAGAAGAACAATAACAAAAATGAGGATAACGTGAGGATAGAAAAGGTTTTGCTCAATTATGTAGAAGACATATTCTAATTGTTCATATTTTTTGAATTTTTCTGTAATTTATTTTTATTTTTATCCTTTTCGTTGCATTTATGTACAAAACCAATTTACTTTGCCTAGTTTCTTTGTATTTTTAAGCATACACAGAATATTGAGACTCATGGACTAGGTTTCCTAGGTGTCTTGAATTATTATAATTTAGAGAACAAAAGAGAGTGTCTTTGAATATAAGTCATGTAGGTTTTTCCAGTGTGTAGTCATATACTGGTTTTAAGTATTGAGTTCAGTGTTGTATGGAGACAAGACATGGCAAAATTTACTATGTGAGATTAAAAATTCTAAAGGGGAATTTAAAACAGCAGTAGATAATAAATGAAAATAACAATGCAAATTAAAATTTGTTAGTGAAACATAAGGTAATTTAACTTCTTGGACTTAGTACACTAGCTAATTAAGTTGGAACAAAATTCCATACCCTTAAACAAAAACAAGATAGGAAGCAAGGTGAAGGAAAAATAATTAGAGGGTTTTGATCCAATCTGATACCTTTTAAATAAACAGAAATGTTTTCTAAGTGAAACTAATAGATCCCCAAATACACTGACGTCAGGGAAAAAAACCCTCACAATTCAACAAAAAGCAGTGAAGGTCTCTTGAAACAGTGGAAGGAGAATCTGAACAACTAACTGTCTGAAGACATTCAAATAATAAAGAAACCAGTGAATTATATCAGAAGCAAGAAAATATAAGGAAAATATGGATTTTAGAGAATGGAAAATAAGTAATAGATTAAGGCATCCTTAATTCACATTTGTATTGATGAGGGTGTTGAATATGCACACAACAACACATTCATGACTTCTTTTAGATAACACTGAAATCAACAGAGTACTGGTAAATTACAATATATTCAGTCAAATGTGTTTGCATTTAGTGATTTATGTTCTTATGGATGTTTTTCATATATTGCTCATTGAATGAAAGAAACATACTCAAATTTTAGGAACCCCTTGCTCCCTAGTATTTGATTTCAGTTCTGACTTCAAATATAGTTGCGATCACTGTTAGCTAAGACTGATGGATTTTTTGGGTAAAAAAGTTTGGGCAACATTAAAACCCCTTTCTTGCATATTATTTTAACAAGAACAAGTTCTTGTTTGGTGCTCTGGTGAAAAGAAATAATGAAATTGATTTCTAAGGTCTGCTACCATGGCCAACTTTATAGTTTAGGCACTTTTGCACCCTATGCGCTGAGTGTGTGTGTGTACATGGTGTACTGATGGACTCAGCACTTCTGGTCTTGTGAATGGAAAGGAAAGAATGATATGGCCATGGGGATACTGCCAAGGAACATGTCTCAGATCTGAATGTGTAATACTTCATATAGAGCTGTGGACAAGGAGCAAGCAAGTGACTTACCAGTTTTTTGAACGGCTTCCCGAGGCTTTCAGTTAGCCTGGAAACTTGGAATTAGCAACAGTGAGAACACTTCTGGCTTTATTAAGCAGAGCACTGTCTAAGCCCCAGTCTTCAGACAGTAAAACTTACCTTAGTAAAGACTTACATAGGATGTTCTATAATAATTTTACTAGGTTTGGTGTTGAATATGCAATTAAGTCTAGAAAAAAAACTTGACAAAATTGCAGTGGATGAGATCAAAAGTTTGATAATAAATGTTAGAAATATAGAAGGTATCAGAGGAATCTAAAACTGATTTACGCAATTTAAAGTACAATTGTATATTAGTAAAATAGATTATAAAATGCTTCTTTTTCATTCTGCAGTTCTGAAACAAGTAGACACCCAAAGAAAAAGAAACAGACAATTAAAAGTTATGAAAATAAATACAACTTTACATGATTTTTAACACAATGTGGTATTGAAGTCAGCAACTTAAAACAAGTTCCAACAGGACATGAATAGGTTGATAACTATTTAGGTAGAGAAAATATCCGACAGTTATTAAATATGATGATCAGAAGAATAAATTTTATCCAATTAGGTGAAGCTTCATCTGTAAGTAAGCTTTCCCATTTATGTTCTCCCTCTATGTGAAACATCTTATCCTGACTTCTTTAAGGATGAGATAAGAAGAAGGTTATATAGCAGAATCTGATTTGGAAAGATCCCTACAGGAAACGAAGAGGAAATATGATATCACTTCTTTGGATAACATCTTGAAATGTCATCTACTTTTAGGATTTCCTTTTTCTAATTTCAAAAGAGATATCCAATCCCCTCTAGCTTTTATAGCAACATATAAATCAGAGTTGTCAGTGCTGAACTGCCTAATCATCTTTGCCTGTCTACTTTTAGCCACCATTTGCTAATAGCATACTCACTGCAAAATCGTGCTGTTTTCCAAACCTAAAAAGTCAAGAATACTACTTAAATAACTCTAAAAACCACTACTGTCTCTTTCCGACTTCATTGAATGACAGAGATTTGTTTTATAAATAACAGGAAACACCCTCTGCAGGTGTTTTTGCAGGATCTTAGGAGCAGCTGTTATCTCCTCTAGAAAAAAAGAAAATGAATAATTTGTATATGGCAATAGTTTGTTTGGAGACTGCAGAAGGTATGATTGCCTTTAAACATTAAATCAGAGGAGATTAAATATCTGTTTTGGAAAATCTGCAGAAAGGTGAAAGGCTGTTTTGAGTGGGACCCACTAAATGAAACACTTGTATTTAGAAGAAAAAACATCAGCACACATCCACTTTATTGTAAACAATGCACCTGCAGTGTTTACCACTAAATGAGATGAACAAAAATTTGCTTAAGTGAGGAATGCCTATCAAGTCATGCATTATCCCATAGCTATGAAAGGGATTACAATTTGTTCGTATTCCTGGGGGTTTTGTGTTTATGTGATACATGAGCAAAACGAACCCTGCAAGTGCCATGTTGCGTTTCATTACAGACAAGATAATTTTTAAAAAGATTCTTAGAAGATATACTCTGTCTGTTATGTGATTTACATATTACTATGTCTGTTACAATGTAAAAATATTAATGATAATAACTTGTTTTTTGAATGAGCAAAGTAGGAACTATGCTTATGGTAGCAACACCCAGCAAATGCAACCTTATGTTGATTGCCATGAATACTCTACACATTAATCTACAGAACTTCATTATTCTTTTACCTTATGCTGACTGAGTAGGGTATGCTGGTAAGATAATGTTCACACAACTAGAAAGTTAATAATGCCATATAATTATTACCACACTTTTAATAACTCTTCTTGGTTCCTCATGGATATATGGCAAGAATAGAATACTATTTCCATTCTATTCCTTTCAATATTGTCTCTGATATAAGATTCTGTCTAATCCCACACAGCTATTCTTATGCAATTATGTGATGTAATTGTACTTATTAGACATTCTGCTTGTACAGCCATTAGATAACCAAGACACAGGCTTCATATTAACTTACTGTACTTGGTGCCTTTCAGAAAATCTGGTGATAAACCTAAAATCTTGCAATCCATCTTTTTTTTAACGTGGGACTACTTTTATTTGAAAGCAGTCTTCAAAGCATACACTTTGATGACTTTGCATAGTCCCTATTTAGAAAGAGATTTGATATATCCATGAAAAGATATGAGTCAATATATAAACTCAAAGCCAAGAGAGCACTAAAGCTGAACAAATTCGTGGAGGAGATACTTTGTTTTGAAACAAATCTGTTGGATCTGAAACTCTGGGTCTGTTTCTGACTGCACTAGAGTTAACTTTCATAGCAGCTTGCATGATGTTTTGGATTTGTGGCTAAAACAGTGTTGGTAACACATCAATGTTTTGATGCTTTCTGAGCAGTGCTTACACAGTGTCAAGGCTTTTTTTTTTTTCCTGCTCTGCTCCCTTCCTATTAAGTCAGCTAGGAGTGAGTAAAAGGCTGGCAGGGGACATAGCTGGGACAGCAAACCCATGTCGGCCAAAGGGACATTTCCTACCACACGATGTCACGCTCACAAACACGGAGTTAGAGGAAGAAGAGTAGGTGGTTTTGGTTTTCAAGGTGGCCATTGCTTGGAGACTGACTACAGGTTGGTCTGCTTGTAGAGTCTTGTGAGTGCTTTCTTTTGTTCACTCACTGCTTGTGAGTGATTTCTTTTGTTCCACTGAAATATCTGTTTGGAGTTCTTACCCTCCTCTCTATCCCTTCCCTTATATTAATCTACCTTTATCTCAAACCATGAGCCTTCTCAGTTTTGTGTTTCCTATTTTCTTCCCCCATCCCACTGAGGGTGGGAGAGCCAGCAAGTGGCTGTGTAGAAACTTGACTGCTGGTTTACATCAACCCCTCACAACACTATTGAATCATACACCATTTGTAATCTATATTATTCTATGATTGTGATGACTAAGTAATTTCTTTCTGAACTAATCTGAATAAATTCTCAGCTGTATGGCCTGAGAAATTAGAAGCAAATAGTTAATAGAAAAAAAGATGAGGGAAGAGATATTAACCTCTAACTGCTGAGAATGTATAGAGTCCTAGATAAAAAGTATACAAATACTGATAAAGCGTATCTAACTAAATTAAAATAATCAGCATACAATGACAAATATGTCATAGCTAAGGAATAATAACAAAGAAGTGCAATTTACTTTTTAAAAAAAATATTTTTTTAATTTTGGATAAGCTACTGAAGTCGCAGTGTTATATTTGAAATCAGTCTGATTTCCTGAAATAAGCAGATTGTTTGAACAACAAAAAAAATTATTTGACTTCTTGTGTAGTGATGCTATTATCGGTTTAGTTTAGTCAAGTTTATATTTACCAGGTAATTAAAATATGTAAATTTATTATAATTACTCTTCATCTTTCCCCTTTGCAATATAAAAATGTTCCACATTTGAATTATTACTGATTAACTGAAGATAGTTTTATACTATCTTACTTAAAATCTTTGCTTGCCTCTTAACTTGTGTTTCCTACTCATTTATGAGCATTATCTTGTTATGTCATCTTTTTTTTCCTTATATAAATTAACATGTTTTTCATAATAATTTTGCCTTAATTCATGTGACATCAAGATCCAACTGATCTTATAACATTTTTTTTTAATTTCCTCTGAGGTGCTGCTAACTTCTTCCTGTCTACGTGTCTCTAAGTTCTTGATCCTGTCTTTCATTTACCCTAAATTTTTGAAGTTAAGTCAAAAACTACTAGAATGTCTCAGCAAGGAAGCACCACTGGTGACATCTACCCGACTTTATTACGTGAGTACTCACAGTGCACTCTTCCATCATTCTCATACTAGGACAGGAAAATTGCCCCAGATTTTTGAAAGAGGTTGTCCCCCATACTGGGCTTTTTTGCTGCTTCCTTCCCAAGAAGCAGTGAGGTTTCTGTGGTTGAACTTAGGTGTTACAGTTGGAAAGTACCAATGGTACAATTTAGCTGACAAATTGCACGGAGGAAATAATAAATAGCCCCATACTCAGCTGACCTGTAGTATACTGGAAGAGGCAGGATAGTCTGAACTGGCACTGATATTGCAGTAAAATCTTCATCTGCTTCTTCCCAGGGGAATAGAGTGGAACAAGTCTCCTCCAATTAATCTCTCTCCATGGAATATCACAGGACTATAAAATTTACTGTATAAACCTCTGAGAGGATATTTTAAAGTGGACAGAAAGAAATTAAGGTTTCTGAGAAATAAATTGAACTGACTAATACAGTTCTTGAGGTCTGTTAGGGCAGTGTGCATGTGTGAGAACATAGTAGTGCCATTATGTCTGTGGGTTTTATGCAATCCTCATAGTTTACTGATAAGCACATATACCACAGACATAACTGATTAATTTATTCTGAGCTTCTTAATGCATGTTTGCCCTTGGAATCTTCTCATATATACTAATGTAGAAACACTGAAAAGTCTGTTAGTCATGTCCATGGGCACTGTCTCCCTCTGCATTTCATACACAGTAGATCGCTCACTGCCAAACTGGCATCCTGAGTGGGTCTGTGTGAGTAGGTTGTGCTTTTGTGAGGTGCAGACCCTCTGTGGATAACAGTGTGAGAAAGGCAAGAACCCCACATAGGGGCACAGAGTCCTGAGCCACTGGTTTTCCCATCTGCCCTCAGTGCCAAAAATGAGATAAGATCAGGTGTCTGTTGTTCCTGCAGACACCAATGATGGCACAAAACTCTGCAGAGATTTCTTTCCCAAACCATCCTCTGCTCTTAAGCTCTTTGACTCTCCTAAACTTCTTCCTTGTCCTATATCAAAACATAAACAAATTAAATATCAGTAGCAAAATCCCTCAGCTTTTGCTTTCTCTGTGGCTTGTTCTGTTGTCTTACATTAACCTATTTGTTTGTTCCTGTTTCTTTCCTTCTGCTTCAGTCATCTGTGTGTTTAGTGTACATACAAATTTAATAGTGTGCTACTATTGCATATAAAGGTAAACTCTGGCTTAAATAATCATAAAGGTTTATCATAAGAGTGTATCTCAGTGCTCCTGGTTTTGTCATATTCTGATACATACAATATATTGATATAAGTAGACCAGCTTCTCAAACTGGAAATGCCATAGAGGTAGACAGCCACCTCTTAATTCCATCTCCTGTCTCAGTAGACGTGCCTGTGTGACTGAACATCTGTTTTAAAAATCAGTGTGGTGCTTAACATTTTCCAAGTGAAGTCCAACTCACAGATAAGGTCACTTGCACCTCAGCAACTTCTGGACAATGGATACAAGTGCCTCCTCAGAGTCCCACATCAGTGGGGACATGTTCAGCATAAAGAGCCAAAGCTGAAAGGGATGACAGCACAAAGAAAATCAGCAGTGATCCTGACAAGGATATTAAACAGGAGGATCAATGGTAGAAAATAGCTGGAAAAAGTCAAAAGAAATCAGGCATAAAGGAACAGTGGTATAGACTTATCCTCTCCTTTAGAACAAAGAACAGTGAATTAAAAACCAGATGAGATATTTTGTAACTGCACATTTTATCAGAGCTAAGAAAAAAAAAAAGATATTGAAAAGGAATATTCACGTTTTACTTAAAATTTGAAAATGCCTAATTTTCTTCTGGACTTCCCCCAAAATGGCCATTTTTACCTATGATATTTCGTGGTTTAACCCCAGTGGGCAACTCGGCCCTGCAGAAGAGCTGCTCAGTGTTCACTTCTCAGTGGGATGAAGGAGAGAACCAGAAGTGTGAAAGTGAGAAAAACCACGGGTTGAGTAAAAGACAGTTTAATAGGTAGAGCAAAAACTGCACAACCAATGCAAAATCAGGGATTCATTCACCACTTCCCATGGGCAGGCAGGTGCTCAGCTATCTCCAGGAAAACTGGGTTCCATCACATGTAACAGTGACTTCACAAGACAAACACCATCATTCCAAATATGTCCCACCCTTCCTCCTTCTTTGCCCAGTTTTTATTGTTGATTATGATGCCCTATGGTCTGAGATATCCTGTTGGTCACTCAGGGTCAGGTGTCCCAGCTATGTCCCCTCCCAACTTCTTGGGCACTCCCAGCCCACTCATGGGTGGTATGAAAAGCAGAAAAGGCCTTGGCCCTGTGTGAGCACTGGTCAGCAGTACCTAAAGCATTCCCATGTTACCAACACCCTTTTAGTCACAAATTAAAAACACAGCACTAGAACAGCTACTATGAAGAAATTAATTTTATTACCACTAAAAACAATACACACATATAAAACATCTTTTCCTATTCTAATTCTCCTTTTTTGCACAGAGCATCACATACAAATTTCTACAACCTGAGGAGTGTTCTAAAATCTCAAGGATGGCAGCGATGGGATACTTTAAAAAGGAACTATGGTGTTTTTATTTAAATCGTTCCTTATTTGAAAATCATTCAATATACCTCATGAAAAGATTGTAAATAAGTCTTGCTTATCTCAGTGGAGTAAGGAAAACAGTAGAAAAAAAAGGAAAGCATAAACATTTCCTTCAAAATTAAACATGCTTACGTTACATCTGATCCCTCAAATCCTGAACATCCTTCATATTCACATAGATTTCAGCAGTAGCTGAGTATACAGAGTACCTAAAAGAGTCCATCCTCTATGTACCATTTTTGTGCTCATCTCTCATGTTTCTTTTTTTAAAGAAATTTAAAAGACTGCAATTTTTTGCATAGATACAAAATTATAAATTGAATATTATCAGTCACAGTTTTGAAAATACTCCTTTTGCATTTGAACAAGCTGACAGAAACGTTTCAAGTATTTGCACATCTTTGCAAATCTTTGCTTGTTATTTCTTATCATCAACTCATAAAACAGACACACATAAATGGTTAGATGAAAGGAAAATAACTCAAACAATAGATTCATGTCATAATCACAAATTATTCTCAGCATTATAAAGGGAATAATAATGAGAAAGAGAAGAAATAGCAAACAAGAGATTAAAAAAACTACTTTATTTCTAAATAATTTGCGTACAGTAAAAAAACCCTAAAACATACATTATATATTGCATATTAGTTTATTTTGTAAAGATAAAATAAGTATTTTAGAAAGTAATTTAATTTACAGAGATGAGAGTTTTATTTAAGTGCTTTCACTGCTTTTCCAACATGAAAATTATGCATACTGTGGTCTCCAATTTGAAATAAAACCATGGTGGAAAAAAAGGCACTTTATCTGGAAAATTATTGATTTACAGCTAAATTAGAAAATAAGTAAACAGTCATGCTCTTTTGCTCCATGATTCCAACAGAAATAGAGAGTGGCAATGGCCAATTTCAAATTAGAATCACAGAATCATAGAAAGTAGTCCTTTAGTACTTGTTTTCAGCTTGCTTTTTCCATTTGGCTATTTCAACTTTTAAAAAAAATTAATTAAATTTTTAATCTGTTGTAGGAATGTTAATTGCTGTTCTCTCATGAGGTCTGAACGGATATAGAAGCATCTGCAGGGTGAGTAAACAACAGCTACTAAATAATCATTATCATATTTGGATTTAATTTAAAGGGTTTTTTTGTTTGTTTTCCTTCTGTGTCTAGAGGGTAAAGAAGTAACACCTGCCTAGGAAGAAGAATTCAGAAGTAATTTCTCTCAATTACTTATTTAAAAATTCTGTACTTCATTCTGAAAACATTATTATGGGGCATTCTTATGCTAGGATATTTCAGAGCTGTAAACTGGGAGGTGATCACATCTCAAAATTTTACTTATCTTCTTCGAGTCTTCGTTGTCTTAACAGAAAATATCTTCATTATTTATACACAAATAATTGCTAAAATTAACATAGCAAATTTTACATCTCTACTGTGTTTGGTTAAGATGTAGTAAATTTTCCCCATAGCAGACCTCATAGTGCTGTGCTTTGCATTGTTAGCTAGAAAGGTGTTGATAACACACCAGTGTTTTGGTTATTACTCAGTAGGACTCACACAGCACCAAGACTGACTCTTCAACATTCCCCCCTCATCAGTAGCCTGAGAGCAGGAAAGATCTTAGGAGAGGACAGAGCCAGGGCAGCTGACCCAATCTGACCAAAAGGATATTCCATACCATGGAATATCTGCTCAGATGTAAATACTAAGAGAAAAGGAGGGGGGGGCAAATTTGCTGTTATGACTTTTGTCTTCTGCAACACCCACCAGGAGGAGGCTGAGCATCACCTGCTGATGGGAGGTGGAGAAAAAAAGTGTTTTGTTTTCCTTTTCTTCCTTGAATGGCCTTTGCTTTTGCTTTTTAAAACTGCCTTTACCTTGACCCACAGATTTGCTTTTTCATCTTATTTTCTATTTTTCTTCTGAGGAGAAGAGTGATAGAGCACCTTGGTGGGCACCTGTCCTCCAGTCAACATCAACCCACTGTGCCATCAAACTCTTTCTCTCTTTGATTATTTCTCACCTACCATGTTTATAAAAATGTAGGATTAAATTCTAAAAGTCATGTTTTATCACAAGAAGAGATTATTTTATGAAGATGTATTACTGAATTTGACATTGTGTGGTCATGGTTCTACTCCAGTTAACTTACTATTAGTTGAAACTATCTGCACAGTATCTAACTTATTTCCTTTTTTCGGTGTATATCCTATATTAGAAAAATGTCCTAAATTTGCGTATTTGTATTGCTAATGTACTTATGTAACCTGTCCCAGATCAATAATTAACATTTGTGTGATATTAATGATGGGTTAATTTGCTTTTTTATTAGCAAGTCATTATAAAGAAACAGAAAAAAAAACAAACCCCAAACAAACAAACAAACAAGCAAATCTCAATGAAAATGCATCGAAGTCTGGTGCTACCATACATCCCTATTCCCAACTCACTTTTAGTCACATCTGAAAAGTTGTTTAAGGTGCTAGACAGACATCACCTCATTGGCTAAGGATAAGAAAATTTCAAGCTTCAGCAAACCAATGGGGAACTCAATCACGAGGTGATAATGCCCCCTGAGAATGTTCTTTTCCTAAACCTGAAGTCTGTGATTTCCCAGAATTAATGTACATTTGATCCTGGTTTACAATTATTAAAAAAACACTCTATTTTTTGAAAGATTGTTTAAAATCTTAAAATACCTGGTCCTTAACACATAAACACACAGATAATTCTCTCTAATACTGATTCCTTGCTTGATATTTATACGAGTCAATGTTAGACTTAATGGTTTATCAACAGTCCTCAATGTTTCCAGTACTTTTGTGCAAAGATATCTAAAAGCAAACTGAGAAGGCTGTGTTCCCAACAGCAATTTCTTAGCAACCTTGTATGTGAAATGTGTAGCAGATGACTTGCAGTAGGGAACGAGCTGACTACACATGGAGAATATGGAAACTACAGAGACTACAGGGAGATCTACAAGCAGTTCAACACCAAAAAAAAAAAAATTTGATCAATGGAATTATCAGGTCTTAAAGAATGAAGATGTTCTGCTCTGTCTGAAGCACAGAAACACTTAGCTCTTCAAGAAAAAGGTATATAGAGAAGAATAACAAGACTATCAGGAAAATCTTCAGTACTGAAAGAATCACCAAGTGACTGATTACACTTAAAGTGCAATGCTTGAAGAATATGGGAAAGACTCAATAACGCTGTTTGTACAATTTCTCAAAAAACTACTAGTCTAATTATATGTAGGATAGCATGAGCTAATACACTTTTATCACACTTAGCAATAAAAATTCAGCATTCAAATGTTAACTGCATCTAACACTGCATTTAGATTGTCCTTTAAAATCCATTTTCTACAGCATTGATTTTACAACTAATAATTAATTTTTCTCTGTGTTACCAGCTCACCATAATTAGAGACAATAGAAATAAAAGTAAAAAGTAAATGTAAAGGGTACAGCAGTGCTTTGCTGCCAACACTCGTGCTAAGAAGGCCAATTTACTTGCTGTTACGCTGACAAATAATTATTTATGCATAATCAAACAGTGTCGTAGGATATTGCAGTGGATATTCTCAACCAGTTTCTTGAGCATTTCCTTTCAATGCCTGAAAAACATAAGACAGTCTCAGGCATAACTTGCAATATGGGGGGGGAGGGGGAGAAAGCCTAGCAGCAGATTTCCCTATCTCAACAGAGCCTTTATAGAGATCATCTCAGAATCTACAAAAATACACCATGCATGTATACTGTCCTCTTAGCATAAAGGTATCCCATAAACAGTTACCTTATAAAGGTACTTCAATGCTGTTTTTGTACACTGACTCCCTGTGGTCTTAGTCTCAGCAAAGCAATATTACTGATCAGGCAGTAAAATTTAACTAAAACATGTCGTCTGGCTTGGACTAGAATAGAGTTCATTTTCTTCATAGCAGCTTATATGGGGCTATGGTTTGGATTTTTGACCAAAACAGTGTTGAGAACACAGGAATTTTTTAGTTATTGCTGCTCAATGCTTGCAGAGTCCTCACCCCACCCACCAGTGAGCAGGTTGGGGGTGCACAGCAAGCTGTGGGAGTGCACAGCAAGCTGTGAGGGAACACAGCTGTGAAAGCTGACCCCAAAGACCAAAGGAACATCTTATACCATATGACCTCGTATTCAGCAATAAAAGTTGAGTGAAGAAGGAGGAATTGGGGACATTTAGAGATATAGTGTTTTGTCTTCCCAAGTTATCACTAGGTATGATGGATCCCAGCTTTTCTGGGGGTGGCTGAATACCTACCTACCCATGAGAAATGGTCAATGAATTCCTGGTATGCTTTGCTTGTGTGTGCAGCTTTTGCTTTACCTATTAAACTATCTTCAATTCAACACACATGTTTTCTCACTCTTCTGATTCCCTTCCCCATCCTACCTGGAGAGAGTGAGCAAGCAACTGCGTGGGGCTTACTTGGTGGCTGGGGCTAATCCTCAACAACTATATTTCCAAAGTTTGTGGAACAAACATTATTTGAATCCACAGAAAAAAAAAAAAAAAAGGGATATAACTAAAAATAAAGGTGCGTGCACATTTTCAGAACAAAGACTTATGTTCTTATGGAGAAAAATATCATCAAAGAGCAATGTAAAACGACTCAATTTTAACTTTGCAACATTTTCATTCTTTTAGATGCACACCCAACTCTTGCTGCGCTTATGATGCAAAATGTGGAAAGGAATATATACAGGATAGAATGCTAACAATAGCATCATATGTTAAACTCTGACCCTTCGCATTGTTATTGCACATACTTTGGTTGGTTTGACAGATCTGAGCATGAAAGCAGGAAGGAAAGAATAAAGTTTATTTTTGGTATGTACAGGGCTAATAACATGCTGCCAAATGTTTAACAATTTTAAGGACATGAAGGTGTTACATGCCAGTGTTTTAAAGATCCATTAGAAACTGTTCTCTGATAGACAGAATCTGAATGTGTTTATCCATTTTGTGTTAAAGGTGTTGACCTAGTGAAAGGCATTTTTATCACCTTTCTTTCTGTTAGATGAAGACTTTATAGTACGCTTGCAGCATCAGTGGACAAGTTCCCCATTGAATTTATTTTGTGATTACTACTGAAGCAAACAGAAGCTTTTTTTCTGTTCTTCCTAGCAGAAAATTAAACAATGTCACAATTTGGAATGGGTATGAACTGACATTTTCCCAGTGGCTTTTACCAGAATGTAGTCATTTAGGTAAAAAAAAATTGCTAACATTTTTCATAAAATTTACTAAAATAAAGATACACTGAAAACTTGGAACTGGATTCAATATATCAGTAAATCAACATCTAGGGAGGAAAACAATGCAAAAATAAGTTTATGTTCTTCTACCTGTATCCTTATTCACTGTAAAGACCAATTACAGAAAACATGATTATATTTACTTAAATGTAATTTTGAAATATTTTTTTAACCAAGCTTGTCCACATCACACAGATGTTTATTAACATTTGCATTCTTACCTTGCTGTCTGTGTTCACTGTGTTAGGAACTCACACGCAACAGAAGATGCAGTTTTTGGTCCCAATCTCTTTTCAGCCTACCTCAAGAAAGGATGATAAAATCAATGAGCTATTTATATTCTTTTTACATTTTTTTTATACAGCTATCAGGCACTTTCTTGCAGTTTCTGCACCAAGCCATTATTGCTTGGCTAATTTCTTGCAGATGTCACAGAAACATTGATGAACAAACTATTACTGGAGGCTGGATCTCCTACTATATAGGGATGATGATTTTTTTTTTTAATACAAAATGGATGAAATATTTCTATCACATTTTCTGTTCAGTTTTCTGAGTTAACTGAACAGAATTCTGTTCTAAGCAAATTCAGAATACAGTAAGTATTCATACTGGCTTCAGACACCTATACTTTCTCATTTAGCCTAATTATTAACTTTTGAGATCTTAATGGACTTGTGGCTGCTAGTATTAAAGCATCAGTGTAACTTTCCATCTACAAGTTTATAGTTCTGACCTATAACGAACAATTGAACTGACCAAGACAGTAATGCTTTAAGCAGAATTGAACATACCAGGCAAAGAATCAGACCAAAAAAGACAAAAAATCAAGCTGATGAACATTTAGATGGACAAGTTTGAGTGCCAAGAACAAAAGGATATATGTATTGAACACAAATTTGATCAGAAATGACAGTCTGCAACTTTATTGGGGAAACTAGGAAGTCTGGAGGAAGCAACTGCAAGAGAGAAGCGATCTTGTAGGATGGCAAAAGAACCCCAACCAACCAATCAACCAACCAAACCCCCACAAGCATTATAAAAGGATTCCCAGTTCAGGAAGTCATAAAATTAAGATCTAATTAATCCTTTATTAAACCTGATCCAAGCGGAAGAGACGCTTGACAACAGATTCTGACATCCTAACAGTGCCATGCCAATTCTGTACCCATCCAGCTGGTTTCACTGTTTTGTTCTGTTGTAACTTTCTAACATACTGTTTATTACATAAAATTTAACTTTTCTTTTAGAAATATTAAAGTACAAGTTCTTATTGAAATAACTGCTGTTATCCTAACATCCCAAAACATTTCTACTGCTCTTTCTTATGTGTGAAACACTTGTGGGTCTTTGAGTAATTAAATTCATGAGGAGGCCTCTTATACACAGTTGGTTTTGTACAAACCAGTTCCTTCAAGTTTCTTAACCACAGAATCACAGAAGGATTTGAGTTGGATGGGACCTTAAAGATCATCCAGTTCCAACCCCTCTGCCATGGGCAGAAACTTCTTCCACTAGGTCAGGTTGCTCAAAGCCCCAACCAATCTGACCTTGAATACTTTTAGAAATCCATCAATTCCTAAACTCTCTTTGCAAGACATGGAAATTTTTTTCTTCCTGAGTAGATGGTGCATAAAAAGTAAGGCATGTTAAGACATTCCGTGTTGTCCTTCTGGAACCTAGGTTTGTCCTATTTTGCATGGAGAGTTGCTTATATTTTTGTGTTTCTCAGATATAATTTTGGGACAGCAGTATAGGTGTAGAATCTAGGACTAGAAGAATGGCTACAAAGCAATTGTTGACATTTGTTTATTTCTTTATTTAAAGAGAAAAAATCTGACTTAATTGGATATTTACCTTTAAATAGTTTTTTTAAAGAAACTTACATAGAAGAAAGGAAAATCTATTTTATATTTGGTATGTAAACTGTGACAGCACATTTGCAAAAATTTTCTGTAAAATAATTTGTCTGCTTTTGACTGCATAAAGAAATTTGGAGACAAGGGAATCACCACAGAGAAAGACAGAAGAGTTTAATAATTGCAAGACAAGTTCAACAAAACAGAGAGAGTATTCAGAGGGAACCACATTCATCCTGTTCTTGGTTGGATAAGAACTAAAAGGAGAGATAGAAAGATATGGAGGGAAATAGGGGGAGAGGAGGAAGAGAGAGAGACAGAAGTGACAAACTTGAAAAGTCCTGGAAACTGCAGCATATTTCCTCCAAAAAAGTCAAAAGAGCACCAGGGTCATTTTGTAGAGTCCAAAATGGGGTCAACACAGGGTATGTCCAGCAGAGGGAGATTTACCATGTATGTGACAGTCCACTGTAATTCAACCTACAGGGTTAGTTACTAAATATCTTCCTTTTTTGTTAAAAAAATATGTTTGCGTGTTTTCATATGTTAGGATGCCCTTGAATTCAGTCAGCTGTGAAGGCTTTTCAAGATTCATCCAACTGTGAATGTCAAACCCACAAATTTTTATTCCAGTTTATAATGCAGACTCTCCTTTGCAGTTGTACTCATCCTCAATTTGGAATAACACAACATAGTATAACATAAGGCTTTTTGCTGCAATCCGTGTCAAATTTTATTACACAAAGAGAAAAATTAAATTGTGATGACTAAACTGTGATTAAGAAATTGTTACGGTTGAAAAATACGAAACATAAACCTTATTATAATTAAAAAGAGGTAATTTTTCTTTGTTTTAGCAGAAAACCTTCCTCTACCTGGGAAAAGATTGTTTTAACTGGAATAAGGAAATATTTTTCTGTATTCGAAATAAAATGTGAAAATTGGTGATGCTCTACAGAAATCGAGGCTTCATGCCAAACACCTGCTCTTTGGAGTGGGTGATAAATTGATCTGAAAAAAACCCCAAACTTCACCCTTTTTTCTTTCCTTGCTCTACTGTCATTACACAAGTACATAAATGGGAATGGATGACAGTATTAAAACAACTGGTATGCACTGAAATATATTTGAATAAATATATTAAATAATTAAAAGTCGAAGAAGAAATTTAAATGTTTTGGTTAGATGGATTTTTTTAATGAGAAATGTTCAAATGAAAAAAAAATTATTCTTGGAATGAATGTGTAAAGTCTTGAAGAACTCATTACTTAAAGGCAAATCTTCTATCATGTAACTCAACTTAGAATAATGATTTCAAGTTAGTTGTTCTGAGGTAGAGTTTCTTTATATGAAGTGTTAATAAGATGGAAAGATGTGGTTTCATGTAAGTGACCCACAGGGCTTCCTTTGAAATAAAAGGAAAAGTTAAGTAACAGCATCAAGGGACACCTTTCTTTGCTTTAGAGAATAATTTATTCAAGATTAGTAGTAACAACTCAGCAGAATATAAGCAACTTGGCTCTTGATAGAACTATATAAAAATCCTTTTTTTCTTAACACAACAACAACAGCTCTGCTTCACCTAGGAAATGATCCCAGCATGAGCTACTTGTGTTCTCTAGAGGCATCCTTCATGCCAACTGAAGTATTTTTGTCTGTCACCTCTTCAACCACTTCCTTCAAACCACTCTTTAGATATATCTTTCAACAGTAGCCTCATCCGAAAAAGTAGGCTTTTTCAAAACAGATTTCTTCCTCTGTTTTTTAGCCTGTGTACACAGAAAATTTAGAAACACAGTGACCCATTAAAAATCACAATTAAACAGCTTAAGGCAGTATTTCAGCTTAAAGCCTTTTTATGACCTACTGCTCTAAAAAGTTAGAGAGTAAGCATGAAAAGAGACTGAAGGTTAAAGAATGACAATGCTCAACACTCTGTTATGAAAAGTACTTTATTCCTCTAGGCAGCATTCATCTACGGTGCGAAGGCCAATGTGAGGACCTCTGTACCTGTTGAGCCTTGGGGTAAAATTGCACAAAGCAGATGAAGCCATCATTTAGAGACACTTGGGGTGGGGCAAATATAGGATCATGGGATGTGGGGTTGCACGGGGTCCAGTGGTGCATTGCTGTTACTGATTAAACTGGCAAATAATGAGCTCAAAAAGTTTGGAGCAGCTGTTGGTGTCAGAGATCAGATTCATCTTCAGCGGAAAGGAATGAAGGTAGCAGAGTTTAAAGTGCTCTGGAACAGACCAGAACCCCAAAGGATTACGCCCCAAATGTTCTTGAACTGCAATCTGGTTTGCATTGTTTTGTTTTCTTTTTGGTTACCAGACTGTCCATAAATTAGACTTGATTTCAAAAGCATGTTAATTATTCACAGACACTCACTAAACAGTTTGTATAAACACCATTAAGATTATGCTATTTTTCTCAATTTACTAGCTTCAGTTTCTTGTTATTTGCTCTGTTATTTGCACTGTGGTTTTGGCCACAAAAATAATAATTAAACACAAATTCAAGAGCAGATTTGTAGGATGTGAAAACAGACCTCTGACCCTCAGGTTGTTTATTGGGGAACCAATCTGTTAAACACAATGGAGGCATTTGCTCAGCAGTCATCAACATAAGTAGTATGACAAACTACTGAACTGCCACAGAGGGAAACATTGTAAAGATAAAAAATGCCATTCTGAACAATGTCTCTACCTTTCTTTATATCACTTAACCATCTTTCTGCTGTTTTATTTTCACTTGTATGCAGATCACTTTTATAAAAAGAAGTATCACTGCCTCTGCTGGCCAGACAGTATGTTTATGTCATGTGTTGCAATCTCTGCTCTGGAGTTGTTAATGGAAATAATCTGTAAGATGTGTGGAAGGAAAAGTAGTGATTAGGTGTGAACATTCTTTCTGAGAAAATACTCTAAGCTTTCATATATACTGCTGAAATCCTAGTGATTCCTACCTAATCTGAATTCCTGCGTAGAACAGCAGAAGGAAGAAGTTGGGACATCATGATGGTGGAACTCATGATTCTAATTTTAGCTGCCTTAGGCTGGATTTAGAAAAATAAATGAGAAAGAAAATGGAGACATCCAAAGTTAGCAGTTATTTAGGTTTTTATTTTCAATAGTAAGCTTCTTGAAATTATATAATTCTGCCAAAAATTACTGGCATTTAAAAAAGCATAAAATATTGACTTCCTATCCTAGAATTTTAAGTAGAAGTCCAGTTGTTTCTTGATTAAAGGAAAGACAAAACTGCAATTAATACTTGCTGGAGTTTACTGGATGTGGTTTATATGAATATAAATGCACTGTTGCAGCTAAAATTATTCTTCAAGAACAAGATCACATGTAATTTCTATTGACTGGCCTCTGGCATGTCACAAGGCAAATATTATTTCATTCTTAGATGGAAAAATGTGATACAAAATTTTTCATAATAGAAGAAAAAAATGTAGTATTTCACGTATTAGTATATATTTATGTAAACCTTTCTTGGGATCTGCTACCTCTTTTACTAATATATTCAAAAAATTATTTTATTGAATTATTTTCCAGAAAGGTCTATGGGAATTTTGAATGTATGTATTAATTGCAAATAGTTTACTGTTGTTGAATAGTTAATGAATACTGAAATGATGCATAAAATTGCTTGATATTGCTTTTTCTTTATATTTACATTATAATAACTTTGAAAATCAGGTTTCTAGTAGCAATGCATCTGTGAATTGTTTTTATTTCCGTGCTTATTAATCTGTAGCTAAATCTCACTTTTTTTTTCTGAACATTCTGGCATAGGAAAGAATTCTATATTATTCTCAGAGTGTAGCTTCTCTGCTAACATACATTAGAATGAAATTAGAATAAAGAATTCTTCTTTATTCAATTGCTTGTAAAAATTGCTACAAGAGAGACCTTTTGCTGCACTAGAGTAGTAAAATATGTGCATGTTGATAAAAGGAATTAATATGATATATATACATTGGCTATTTTAAGCAACAGACGCTAAGCACAACAGAATCATTCTTTTGCTGGTTTAATTGCATTACAAAAGCTTTTACTGTATAAGCAATATGAATGAACAGTTTATTTGCTGATCAGTTTTTTCCAAGATTTGATTTTCAGTAAAAATACTAGCTTTAAACTGAAACAATCTCTTTGAGTATCAAAGACGTTTTTAGTTTCTATGATTTCTATGCTTTCACAGTAATAAAGAGACTGAAAACTCATCAGTGAAGTTAACATTGAGAAACAGATAGTCACTGGAAAATTATATTGATCCAGGTCAGACTGAGCAGCAGTGTAGTGTAGAACAATTCCATACATGTGGTATTTCCTGCACTTGCAGTTTTGAAAACCTAAAACATAATGGAAGAGAACAGAATAGAAAGAATAGAGTAGAGTAGAATAGAATAGAATCTGAAGATGTTTTAAAAGTGGGCCAACAAGTAAATTGTTGAGGTTATTATGATAAGTATTGAGTGATGTTCTCTGGCTTGTACTGTTCAGAAGAACTTTTTTAATGTCTGGCCTTTTCTGACCTCAAAAAGCATAGATCTTCAGCAGCTGTAACTCCATATATAACCACTGCCATCAGTAGACTTATCTTGGTCTATACTGAACAAAGATCCAATTCAAAGAAATTAAAAAATTTCTGTGCCATTACAAATCTCTTAAACCATTCACTGATTGGTAACAGAATTTTGTTTCTACCTTGAACCCCTTTCAGAAGTGCCTGCAGTAAGAAATTATTTTTAATAATAAGAAAACTTTAAATTTTATTTAAAATTTGTTAATTAGTTGTGAAGCTTTATTAATTCAAATTTTTAAATTAAACAAAATTGCTTTATTTTCCTCAAAACATAATATATAACATATAAAACATATTTTTTCCCAATCTAGCAATTAGTCAAATTTTGAAAACTTCCCTGGAAATTATACCTGTTGCCTTCTAAAGGGTGACAGAAACTGTTTTACTTCAAAATATTACTCAGTGAAATTCTGAAGATATCACTGTTGTTTCATTGGCACCTTATTTTCTGAGTCAAGCTTAACTATATAGACATTATTCCTGAACTGAGAGACTTAGGCAGTTTAAGAATTACTATTTGTGAGAAACGGGTGTAAAACTGAGTTAACAGGAGCACAAGAAAGAAAATATGAAATCATGGAGAAAATATATTTTACTCATTTATTGCTATTTTCTTGAAGTTCTCTATCAAATTAAACAAAAGAGGAAAAAAAGTTAATTGAGTTTGTCATGGTTTAATCCCAATTAGCAATGAAGTACCACTCAGTTGCTCAATGTCTGACCCTACTGTTGGAGAGGAGAATCGGGAAAAAAAAAAAGTCAGAGTCACAGGTTTATATAAGAATGGTTTAATAATTTAAAAAATAAAATATAATGACAGTATTAATAATGCAAATTATAAGAACAACAACAAAACTAACAAAACAACAACAAAACGATCACAACAATATTAATGCCAATTGCAATGAAAAGGTGGTGGCAAGGAATAAACACCAAGGGAAACAAGTGATCCACAGTTCAATTGCTCACCACCCCACTGAGTGATGCTGTAGTGAACCCAGTGTTCTATGGTATAGAATATCCCTTTGACTAGTTCAGGTCACCCATCCTGGCTATACTGTGTCCTGGTATCTTGTGCCACATGGCAGAGCATGGAAATCTGAAAAGTCCTTGATTTAGAGTAAGCGTTGCTCAACAGCTAAAACATCAGTGTGTTATCAACATTATTCTCAATTAAATTCAAAACACAGCACTGAACCGGCTACTAAGAAGAAACTAGGACCAAGTTGGTTTTGACTTATTTTATTTTAAGGACTATTGGCTAGTTTTTAGGGTTTTAATAAATGTCAGGTTCTTGTAGATAAAAGGATTTTAGCTCAGTGAAATATAGATATGGGTAGAGGCATTTTTGGTGTATTCCCCATTACTGATGGAAGTGAAAGACACAGTACAACATTTTAGTTCATGAGATGTGCCTGCTACGGTATAGCACATTAAATAAAGAAAAAGCCAGCTTACAATCTGTCTGTCACATCAATTAGATGCTCACCAGCCTTCACAAAATGCTGACTTCTACTAATGCGATAGTACTATCTGAGCTACAGTTACCCAAGTTTTTATGTCAGAAATATATAGGCAAGGTAAATTATTTTTTAAAATATTTTAAAATATTTTTTGTTCTCCTACTATATATGTGTGTGTTTGGAAAACAATAATCAAAATGAGGTATATGTATCATTTCTTGTCAGTAACTATGAAACTACATGCTCTAAAATTAAATAACAAGACTGCCGAGATGAAACATATGGTAGACAAAAATTATATAAGTAGAACCCACATTTATACATAGATGTGGGTTAAAAACAGTTTATAGTTTTTAGCAAAATAGATATAAAACTGTATGCATGGTCAGACTTCATTTATTAATTCACCACACGTACGAAACATCGTGGGGCTGTCACCTGGTCTTGGAGCAAAGGTCGGAACTGAGCCAGTGGTTTGTAGTCTATTTTTTATGAATTCTCCACAGTGAAAAATTGCAATACAGAAATTTCAAGTTTCCTTTCTCATTTGCCTCAGAATTTCTTCTAAAGGAAAAAAGAAATAAATTCATCACAGCTCTAACTTTAGTTAAAAGGCCTCATTCAAATCCATAGTTTAAGGCACTAACCTCACTCACTCTTTGGTCTGGCATTTGTAAGAAAGGTGATGTTTGGTGCTGCTCTTGCAGTTGATATGACTTTGCCTTATTTGCTGGAGCTCAGACTTTAGTGACATGAAGAATCAGGACACAATAAGAATAGGAATCCTTCAGGAAATGCAGCCAACTCAAATGCATAAAGGTCATGCTCATTTATTATTTAACTTATCGCTAGGAAACTCATATGAAAAAGCTTCTTAGAATTTGTAAACATTACACTACCTTTATTAGTCTGATCCTAAGGGAGCAATGCAGTGGAACTGATGTGGAGGAAACATGTACATAACTAGAAATACAGGTGTTAATAATATTCTGCACTGATATGGGGGTGGATGGAGCAGTTAAAAGCACATTACTGACTTCACTGGCCATGAATAAATGTCTACAAGATTATTCCATGGAAACACTAAAATAAATCATTGGAGCATAAGAACAGGAATTATTTCCTAGGGGGAGAGGTAGTTAAGTCTGCAGAAAGCTTATTAAAAATGTGGATGCTTTAATAAAATAAGATCAAGAGAGAGGGAGAAAGAGAGACAGAGAAAATGCTGGCATAGCTTCAAAGATTATAAATACTAAAAAGGATTATGTGGAAATAAAAAAACCCCACACATTTGTCTTGGATGAACTGTGACTGTCCATTACATTGAGGTGAATATGGAATAATCACAATGGCATTTATACTAGAAGAGACAAAAATTGTACTATAGGAGACTAAAAGGACAGATTAGTTTTTTTAGTCACGCATGCCATAGAAACCAAATTAATCTCAAGAAGGAAAGTGCAACATGTGACTGCATCCAATATATTTGGCTGGGATACACAGATCTGAAAAAAGAATGAGAAAGCTAAAAGAGCAATGATGGGACACAATTTATCAGTGCAGTGATACTCATATGGATTTTCTGAAATTAGATTTAAAAGAGTCACAAACTCTGTCCTGCTGTTAAACAGATGCCCAAGGTGCATCTGTTGTTCTCAAGTATGCCCGCATTTCTAAAATAATTCAAAGAGTCTTCTGGGCTGTGAAGTTTGAATGTCAGAATGGTGAAAACCCATTTTTTTTGGAGACACTCCAAGATTCAGTAAAGAGCAGCAATAATTTATTGTAAATCACAAAAAGTTAGGTCTCCCAGCCTTATCACGCTGATTTGCTGTGACAATCCTCCACAGAGTTATGTGTTGACTACGTCTGTACTACTCAATGAAATTTTGTATTCTTGATGCTATGAAGTTACTGTTTGAGGTAAGTAAGTCTTGTGTGATATGGTCCAACCTTTCAAATGGAAAGCTATAAAATTACAGGGCATCACCAGTATCCTTTCCTTTTGCATATATTAAAGAAGTAATTTGCAACGGGAATTTGCGTTGTTCTAAGAGAAATCTGCCAGGGTTGCTTGAACAAGTAGCTCTAGTACTTTACTGGGAGATGCCTCCAAGTGGGAGATTTCCCATTAAAAGTTTGCTAGATTTCAACAAATCAGAAAGATGAGCCACAGGAAAATCTCATTGAAGCTGTTCTAGTGTTTGCAAATTGATTTCTAAACTGGTAAATGCCTTGAAACCATGGGAAGAAATCTGTATAAGACTTAAAAAAATAAAATATTAATTTGGTGTTTTGTTGGGGTTTTGGGGGACAGTGGATATGGGCTCTTTTTAATTTTATTTTATTTTATCGTTCATCTCAAACTTTCAATACTGGTCTTCTTTGTTTAAAAGAAGTTGCTATAAAGATTTGTAGCCCCTGGAGCCCTAATTCTGTGGCAGGTTGTGGCAGAAACTCAACAAAAAGTATTTTATCTTTTTGACTCACATTGTGATATTTATTTTCTAATAACTCCACATGGTTTCTGTCCTCAGGAAACATTATAACAAAGTTTGAAGATAATAGGACATGATGCCTTGAATATGGGGGAACTTTTTTGCTTTTGGGAATATCTCCACTACTCTTTAGAATGGATTGTCTTAAATTCATCTCAGTCTATAAACTTTTTCTTTAAAAAAAAATTCGATGTACTGTGTACTTAATGAAAATTTCTGTTAATAAGATTACTTTTTTATTATTATTATTATTTAGATGTGGAACTTGGAAAGTGTTTTAAAATTGTTATCAATGAGTCTGGTAAACATTAAAGTTATATCAGATTCCAAGGATATTTAAATGTGTTTTCACATCAACTGTTCCTTGAGGATATTACCACATTATTACATTGTTGGGGGAGGGAGGTATAATGGAACAATAAAATTAACATGGATGTTAAAGAATTGCTGTTGTTTTATCCTTATTGTTTATTTCCTGCTACTTGTGTGTTCTCTACTGAGAGACCATACATACCTTGCAGAAAATCTCAGGGAAGGACAGGTTCTGAAACTTGAGAACAATATCAGTTTTATACCAGGTTTAATAAAGAAATTACATCTATCATTACTAACATTAAGGAGATTCTTAAAATTTATTTATTAGGATGACATTTAAGAATATCTGTTAAATTTTTATTCAATACACTATTTCTATAAAAAGGCCTTCTGCAACGAAAATCATGGAACTTGCTTTCCCAGTTTGTATTTATTAATTTTATCAACAATGTCAAACTGCCTTTTGAATAAAATTAGAATCATGATAACTTGTAAAATAATGCTGATTTGTGTGTACTAAATCATTCTATGATAAAAACAAAACAACACTCCTTTTTTTTTTTTTAATTTTTTTTGTTTGTGGGGTTTTTGGTTTTGTTTTTTTTTTTGGTTCAGGCTTGAAGAAAGCTTAAAAACTTTGTTATCTAACATGATAAGTCAATTAATCATTTTTTGTGTTCTCTCAGTGGGCTCCCTGATTAAGACATGAAGAATTCTTCTCTACAGATGGAGTAAATACCTCTGAGAAGTTTATATGATATTAAACTGTGCATAATTTGGACACAGGAATTCAAAGGTTTTCATGAAAAAATGTGTCCAACAGGACACAATAAATTGCTACAACCAGAACATCCAAAGTCAGTCAGTTCATGATCCTGTTTCCTCTTCTACCAGCATTTTCCTCTGTGTTCTTCAGCGAGCTGTATAACTTTTCAATGGCTTATTTCGCTGTCAGTGAGTAAGAAGGGAGTTACTTGTAAACATGAGTGGGAAGATGTATCTCTAAATGCTAATCAGATGAAAGGAATTACTATTCCATTATCAGCTGATTGAACTCTCAATGCTGAGTAGTAGTGTCAGTGGTGTTATTCAAAGTATTTTACAATAACAGCCTGCAATAATATCTCTTAGACAAGTATTAGTCATATGCAAGCACTATTACTGAATTTTGCTTTTTCTTGATATCTCATTAAAAATGAATCAAGTTCTTTTTGAGGCTGCTTTGTCTGTTCTTGTGTTGAGCAAAACAGAATATCACTTGTTTAAATAAATATTCATATCAGATTCTGAGGAATTTTCTTTCAAAAAATACATGCAGATTAGTTCAAATCATAATGGAAACCAAAACTATAAGTACAGCTTACACATACTGCAATTATCAAACTTTTGTTATGTTTTCATCCTGAATGATTGTCTGTTTAAATCTAGTCCAAATCATTTCTGATCAAACTTACCACGCTTAGGGTTTAGCATCTTGAGCTGATTTATTTCTAGCAAATTGGAATAGATATTTATTCAAAAAATCAAAACTGATTTTTGTACTTGATCAAAATCAAAACCCGATTTCTTGTGCTTAGCACTGTTGAGGCTGCACATCGAATTCTCTGTTCAGTTTTAGGCCCCTCTCTACAAGAAAGACCTTGAGGTGCTGGGGTGTATCCAGAAAAGGACAATGGAGCTGGTAAAGAGTTTCGAGCAGAAGTCTTATGAGGAGCAGCTGTGGGAGCTGGAGTTGTTTAGACTGGAGAAAAGGAGACTGAGAAGAGACCTTATCACTCTCTATAAAAAAACCTACTACTACACTCATGAAAGCAGGTAGTAGAGAGGTGAGGGTT
The DNA here is from genome assembly GCF_003945725.1 of Corapipo altera. NCBI lineage: Eukaryota > Metazoa > Chordata > Aves > Passeriformes > Pipridae > Corapipo > Corapipo altera. The sequence goes on from NW_020884872.1 coordinate 11,836,420, forward strand.
GGCTCTTGTCCCCTGTAACAGGTGACAGGGGAGGTTTAGACCAGATTTTAGGACATACTTCACTGAAAAGGTGGTCAGACAATAAAATACACTGCCTAGGAAAGGGGCAGATTCACCATTGCTGGAAGTGTTCAAAAGGTGTGTGGATGTGAAAGTTCGGGATCTGGTTTAGTTATGAACACAGTGGTGCTAGGTTAACACCTAGTTGTACTAGATTATCTTACAGGTATTTTCCAGCCTTAATATTTCTATGATTCTTCAATTAAGTAGAGCCTCAACAAACAGGTGAAGTCTGAGCTTATTAAACTTAGTGAAGCTCATTGAAATATAATGTTCAGATATTTGTCTCTTTTTATTTTTAAGTGCCATAAAAGATGTGTTAGTCTCTCTAACACTCAGCCTATTTCAATACTACAATTCTCATTTCTTAGTGACAGTCAGGATGTAAGGACAAAGTGTAGAATTTTGTATTTCTGCTGTTCATGTATTTTTCCTCATTAAAATATAATATTTGTTTCCTGTAAACGTCTCTATATCAATCTTCAATATCAAATTTTACAAGTGAAAATAGTACTATCACTTCAGACACAAAAAGGGATATATTCTCTTTTGCGCTCATTAGCATACTAGTTATTATAAGAATTATAGACATATGAAAGAACAGAATGCCAGAAGGCATTTTTTCCTTATTCACAGAGATATATGTGTTGTTACTCATGCAGCAGATAAGGAGCCGAACTCGTTGGAAGACATAATAATACTTAAAAATTATGTAATTTGGGGAATGCAATATTTTTATTTTGTACATTTGTACTGAACTCCTATGTAAGGGATAATTATATATGAATAGCTCTGCATGTCTTTGAAAATCTCTTTGAAACTCAAAACCTGTATGAAACTTTGTTTGGTACATTTCAGATCTAAAATTCTACCTTTCTTTCATGAGTAGAAATCTGTACATCAAAGGTGAGAGGAACTGGCATCCTCATTTTATTTTTGTGTTATAAAGAACAAGAAAAGACTATCTGATAATAGAATTGTAAGAAGAAAACTGTCAATGACACCACAGGTTGAAAAAGAGAAGGCTACACAAAAATGCAACCACTGTTTTAGCTTAGATAGCCTCAGTATAATCATCATCAATTTCTTTAAATACAAATGTCAGACAAAAAGTTTTAAAGCTGTACACAAAGAACTGATCACTGTTCAGAAGTACAGTTTGTGGAATCCTTTTGTCAAAGCAAAATTGGTTTTCACAACAGAAAAGGTACTTCTCAACGAAGGTCAAATTTCAACTTTCTGCTTATAATTGTTTTGGCACTAGAGCTGTTTAAAACATAAATAGAGAGAAAGCAGAATCCAACAACATGTAATTGTAGGATTTCTTCTTTTGCAACTGAAAAAGAACTGTGGGCAAGAAATATAGAAATTGAGTTCATTCTCAGTAAACACTTAGTCCATAAAAAAATATTGGGGTAGGACTCAGAGCCTGCCATCGGAGACCTCAGAATGTGCCTTGAAAAATGTGAAAGACTATATTTAAATGGCACAGAAATTCTCAGTATATTTTACTTATTTTGTTGCAACATGATAAATAATTTTTCCTGCCTCAAAAGGCAGTGGTATTCTAAAACCGTGTGGATGTAGGGAATAAAATTGAAAGTCAAAAATTACTCAACTCCTCCCATGTTAGTTCCAGGTGTGAAATACCTTTATTGTACGCACACTTTTACTTTACTGCTTTACACACTTTACTTTTTTTAGCAAGGAGAGAAATTAGTATGATCATGTTAAAGAGGTATTAAACAGAAAAACAGTTTCTAATGTATGCAGATGCACTGGGAGATGAACAGATCGAGAGCAGCCCTGTCAAGGACTTGGAGTTGTTGGTGGATGAGAGACTGGACATGAGCTGGTAAATCCAATCAAATGCTGGACTGCATTCAAAACAGTGTGGCCAGCAGGTTAAGAGAGGTGATCCTGCCCCTCTACTCTGCTCTGGTAATACCCACCTGGAGAACCGTGTCCAAGTCTGGGGTCCCCAGCACAACACTGACCTGTTGGTGCAAGTCCATAGGAGGGCCACGAAGATGATTGCATGGATGAAACCCACCTCCTGTTAAGACAGGCTGAGAGAGCTGGGATAGATGAGTTTGGATATAAGAAGGAAAATTTTTATGATGAGGGTGGTGAGACACTAGAACAGGGAAGTTATGGATGTCCCATCCCTGAAAGCTTTCAAAGTCAGGTTGGACAAATCTTGAGTAACCTGACTCAAGGAAAGCTGTCCTGGTCCATAGCAGGGGGATTTGGACTAAATGATTTTTAGAGGTCCCTTCCAATCCAAACTCTTACATGTTTCTATGATATAATGCTTTTCAAGACTTTTTTTTCCAAGATTTTCAAATTCTCTGTCTGAATTTGTGTCTGCTGATTTTGGACAAGTTATGATGAAACTCAAACACCACCAACTAACTGACTGCTCAGCAGACTCCTATGAACAGTCTCTTAACTTCTTTGGCAAATCATCTTCATCTAGACCTTAATGCTTTCACTGACATTTTTCATTACTTGGACTCTGGTTTTTGAAAGACATGCGATAATTATACAGATATTATTCAATTTACTTATCCTACATGAATTGTTTGGCCAATATACAAACAATTCCTGAACCTACATTTACTGGTTTTGAAGAACATCATATCTGAGTAGATGGGCTTATATCAGTAAATCTTACCTTGACACAACATTTCTGAATATAGGCAAGTAATATAGAAAGATGGCAGAGTTTTTCCTGAAAAGACTTAAGATAAATCTGTAGATATTATGGAACTGCTTCAGTTGTCTAATTGTTTGAGACCTTAAAAATTAATAGGACCTTTAGTTCAGTAAAATTGATCATAAAATATCATAATCATAAAATGAATATTGATCATAAAATATCATAATCATAAAATGAAATGCAAATGGTGTAGGTCTCACAAGTATTGTAATATAGACTATCCATGCATCAGCAGAGCAAAAAGCAGTCTAGGTTTCAAAATCACATGTTATCAAAACAGAGTAATCAGAAAGTCATGTAAACTGACATAGGAGATGTATAGTAAAGATAAGCATAAAATGTTTCTCGAACAAAGGAACCATTTCAGAAATATAGAATCAATAACATATGTGACAAAATGTCAGTGTAGAAAAACATAATATCAAATATACTATGTTCTTTTAGTTACAGTACAGCCTGTACTGTCTCTTGAATAACAGGAGTAAAACATATAATGAAAAATTACCAAATTCTTAAACATCAGATTATTTTACGGTAGTATCCACAAAAATGGAATGTAGAAAAATTCCACATCTCCAAGTGTCAGTGAAGCATTCTTGCTGATGCAGTCACAGCTTTTACAGCATCTATGTATCAGTCATTCTGTCCTGAGTTTTTCAGCTGTCATCTACAAACAATATATGGGAAGATTTTCATTGGAAAGTAAATGACAACAAAAAACTTTCCTTGGAGACTTTACGAAGTCACTGGGGCTATTTATTTTAATGGCACTTCCTGAGGAGAGAGAGAAAAAAGAGGATGCAACTTCTGCTTTCTAAAAGGCCATCAACTGCTATTTCAGTTCCACAGGTCAGTGCAAGAAGAGAAGATGCTCATGATCCAGTTTCATTTCTTTATCTGAAACACTGAGAGGAAACATTTGGGGTCTGCCTCCAGCAGAGGTCTGATTGCCTAAACTGCTTTTTAGATGGACATGATGGCACTGACCTCTTCACAGGATGTAGTCAGTGTAGCCATCTGTTCTGGGACCAGCTTCTCCTCTTCAGCAGTAGAATATAAAGAAGTTTCACCCATCCTTGGGCCACCATTGCCCATATGTTTTCCTAGCTTTGAATGAAATTTAGTCTTTTTTTTTTTTTTTTAACTCAGCAGAAGTCCATATTTTGAAGTGTAGCTCAGTTTTGCTCCTACACCTGAAGCTTTCTAACATACCCTTTTACAGCTTCTGTGGAATGATTTTCCTGCAGATGTACAAAAATTCACACTACTTTTTCATAGTTCCTTTGGCATGTCTATGTACACAGCATAATACTTTACTCAAAATCACTGTATGGCTGGGATAGGAGCCTGGTGTAATGCCCAATGTTCTAAGGATCCTCTATAAGGATATTCAAATTTCTTAAAAGGCTTTAATTTTTTTTTTTTTTTTTTTTTTTTTTGGTGGGATGAGATGAATAGTTCGATGGGACATGAAAATTCACCTTTAAAGAGTAGATGATACATTCAGAGTTTCATCCTCTTTTGGTTTATTTCTTTTTTTTATTATTATTTTCCATTTTTTGATCCCGCTTTGTCTCACAGCTGTAACATATATTAACCACAGGAGAAATGTCATTCCTTTTATCTATCATGCCACACTTAAGGTGTGCTAGAACTCATGGAAGAAAAGTAGCATTTATGAGCTCTCTCTCTCCCTGCCCACTGCTCTCATATGTGATAGCCTAACAAAGTGTCTAACTGTGAAGCAAATTTTCTCTTCCTATTTAATCAATTCATCAAAATAATTTTGTTTTGGCTAGTTATTATTCAATCTTTGGCTACAAGTCTATGCTTGTTAAAGCTCATACCTAAATTCCTCTTAAAATTGCAACTCTTGCCTCCAAAAAGAAAGTGGGTTTTAAATTACTGTTTTTTCTAGTGATGTGAAACCTGTGAAAAAAAAATTGTCTCTTTTATTAAGGATTTTTTTTTACTTATTCCTTGAACTAGGTCATCAAATAAGTGTCATAAAGGCAGTCTTCCCAAAGTCCTGACTTAAATATTGACTCCTACTATGCTGTTATATGGCATAGGTTTTCTTGGTGATGGCAGAACAAGCATGAACAAAACATGTCAGAGACTATGTTCTTGAACATGATAAAAAGATGACAGTTCATTACTGCTTTTATTTTTTGTGTTTATTTATCTATCAGTGTATTATCTATTCTCAGAATTGTAATCAGCTGTCACACACCTAAAAATAGTGTTGTTTCAAATTAAAATATGCTTATTTATTTAACTCTTTCATTTTATGCAGGATAATTTGAGAAAAAATAGTTAAGGAATACATTATATAATTAAGCAATAAATCACACATAATGATATTTTAATTTCTTTGAACTTCTCTTGCTTCGTTTAAACAAGATAGTATGCTGAAACTATAATAACTATACTCTTTATAAAAGGTAGTGTCTTCTGGGGAATCCTTGACAGTCATGAAAAATGTCTGACAAACTTAAGTTTACACAACTGTCTCATTTATGAGCAAATACATAACAGGTATATCGTGAAACATCATATGTTTCCCAAAGAGCTATATCTCATTTGGCAAATAAACAGTTTTTAATTATCATGTGGCACATACAGGACAACAAGGGTTTGCTAGGTAAAATCTGGCTGGATGGCTGGGCCTAGAGAGTGGTGGGGAATGAAGTTATATCCAGCTGGGGGCTAGTCACAAGTGGAGTTTATTTATGCATTTATTTTGCCCCTCAGAACAATTTATTTGCTGACAGCAGTGGAATAAAGATCTTCAAGACTGTTGGCTTTATATATGAGAGTTTCCTTTTATGGCTCAGATCACTGTATGTCTCTTTCTTCTGATTTTTAAGGTTCATTCTTTGACTTTTTTCCACTGTTTAACTCCAGTAAATACATAAAAATATGAAAACAGTGTATTACAAAAAGAAGTGCTAGAAAACTTTACTTATAGCTACTATGTTACTCATAATAAATCAGCAGACCATGTGAAAAACCAGTGCACATCTGTACATGTCTCAATCAAATATTATGCACCAGCTTCTCTGCTTACTAATTTTGTGTACAAACTATATTGCACTATGTCTGTTGGGGTGTTCAGTTTGTTGTCTTTTAACCTCCATCTTGGAGTGGGATCCCAGGGGATGGGAGCAGATGGCTAACAATGCGGGGCAATCAAAATTTATTAGCCTGGAGGATGTGTAATTCAAACAGAAGTATCCTGTCACAATGAGCTAGGACATGAAAATCCCAACAGACCATTCTCCCAGATGCACTTACATGTAAGCAGTGGGGCTTTTTAAGGGATTTAAAGTCGGCATGGAAACCCAGTATGGAAAGTGGGTTGGTAGAGGGGACACTAGGAAGCAGAAATTTGCAAAGCCCTCTCTCGTATGCAGTGGACATAGGAAAGTGCACATGGCACTGCCTGTATGGCTGCAGAAGAATCAGAAGAGCTCTGAAAACCATGATAAAATCCTAAAAGGATTTTATGCCCAGAGCCATACTGATAAACTTTGTTTTGTGTTTGTTAATAGAGTGATGGTTCTGAAGGTCATCTGTCACTCTTTGATCTCCACTGTGAAGAGAAAAAAAAAAAGGGAAAGAAAGTTGAAAGAGAAAGGGTCCATAGTTTCAACATGGAAGTATGAAGAAGAAAAGCATTAGAAAAATAGGCACTCACTCAGGACTGGGATATGGGAGGGGGAGGTCCTATCTAAGGCTTCCAGCTCTTCCAGAAGTCCGGTGTCAGAAGAAGTGCCCACATCCAGCACCTGCACTAGAGTTTAGTAACTGAAACATTCAAAAACCAGTTGAGAGAAGTCTCACAATTGCTATCCTTTGTTCTCATGGGGGACTTCAACTTACTAGACGTCTGTGGGAAATATAACATCACAGACAGGAAATAGTCTAGGAGTTTCCTGGAATGTGTGTAAGATAACCTCCTGACACAGTTGGTGAGAAAGTAAACCAGTGGAGATGTCCAATTAGACCTGCTGTTTATGAACAGAGAAAAACTGGTGGGTGATGGATAGTTGGAGGCCATCTTGGGCAAAATGATCATAATATTTTGGAGTTTTTTATTCTTGAAGAAGTAAAGAAAGGTGACAGCAAAACCACTACCCTGGACTTCTGGTAGGCAAATTTTGGCCTGCTGAGGACACGGACTCAGAGGGTCCCTTAGGAGACAGTCATGAGAGGCAGGGGAGTACAGGAAGGCTGGACATTCCTCATGAGGGAGATCTTCAAGGCACAGGAGCAGGCCGTCCCCAAGTGCTAAAAGACGAGCAGCAGAGGAAGAAAACCATCCTGGCTGAACAGGGAGGTCTTTCACTGCAACTCAAGGGAAAAAAGAAAAGAATTTACCAGCTTTAGAAGAAGTGTCAGGCAACTCAGGAGGACTACAAGGATGTCATTATGTTATACAAGGAAAAAATCAGAAAGGTGAAAGCCAAGCTAGAACTTAATCTGGGCACTGCTGCAAGAGATAACAATAAATGTTTTTACAAGTACGTTAGCAATAAAAAGAGGGCCAATAACAATCTCCATCCTTTATTGGATGTCATGGGAAACATTACCACAGGAGATGAGAAAAAGGTTGAGGTGCTTAGTGGCTCCTTGGCCTCAGTATTCAATAGTCAGTTATCCTCAGGGTACTCAATTCCCTGACCTGGAAGACAGAGACAAGCAGAATGAAGTCCCCATAATCCAGGAGGAAACAATTAGTAACTTGCTGCTCCGTTTAAAGATGCAAAAGTCTGTGGGACCAGGTGGAATCCAGCCAAGGGTACGAATGGAGCAGACAGAAGAGATCACCAAGTCATTCTCTACCATTTATCAGCAATCCTGGTTCAGCAGGGAGGTCCCAGAAAACTGGAGCTCAAAGAATATGACATTCATCTACAAGAAGGAGGATCCAACAAACTATTGACCTGTCAGCCTGACCTTGGTGCTGGGGAAGAACACTGGAGCAGATCATCTTGAAGACAGTCACACAACATGTACAGGACAATCAGGAGATAATGTCCAGCTGCAGGGGTTTATGACAGGCAAATCCTGCTTGACCAACCTGATCTCCTTCTCTGACAGAGTGACAGTAGCAAACAATAAGGCAAGGCGAAATGTGTTCAAGTTGTGCCAGAGCAGGTTTAGAGTGGCTATTAGGAAAAATTTCTTCCCTAAAAGGGTAGCCAAGCCTGAAAGGCTGTCCAGGGAAGTGGTGGAATCATCATTCTTGAAAGCGTTCAAAAAAACTGTAGATGTGGTTCTTAGGGACAAGGCTTAGTGATGGATCTGGCACTGTTAGGTTAATGGTTGGATTCAATGAGGTCTTTTCCAACTGTAATGATTCTATGATTCTAAGTTTGTTCAAACTGGTGGTAACTTTTGTTTCTTGCCCTATAACCCATGCTTTCTTTTTCTGATATTAGGTGTTCTAGTAAGACTAGATTGTAAAGAAAGGAAAAAAATCTGTTCTGAAGACAAAGCCCCAGAACTTCAGCTACTATTTAAGGGAACCATGACAGCACTTTCACATTGTTAATAACTGGGAAAAAAAAAAAAAAAAACTGGCTCTTTTCAGCCAGATGTTCCACCAAACCTGAAAATCTTATCAATCTGAACATCAGAGAGCACCGTCAACACATAGGAGTGAAACACAGAAACAAAAAGATACTGTTAGTAAATTCCATTTCTCTGCATTAATATCTAAAGCATAAGCGATGAGAAAACAAAGTAGCTCATTAAACTCTCACAGATCTCATTGACACATTGGGAGGATCTCACAGGATATTGTGTGGTTCCTCTGAGAGTAGAACCCAACCTACCTGATGAAAGAATAGGTTAGTTTCTACTAAATATGGACAAGCCTGCCTTTTGATTAACAAAGTCACGTAATATAATGTTAGCTGCTGGGATCAAGGCAAGAAAAATATCTTACTGGTATTATTTTTCAGGTGGCAGACAGCACTTGTCACAGGATGCATCCTCGAAATAGAGGTGCAACACAGACCAAAATATCCTCATAATGCTTTATTTTGAACTGCACGTATGTGGAAGTATTTTTGTAATTGTTAAACAAATATTGCTAAAATATTCTGAATTAAATGGGACAAGCACCAAAGCAGCTTTTACCCAGATATGATCTCCTCACGTACCATGTTTCAGAGAAATTTTTAATTGTAAAAGTAATTGGTGAAAAATGCTGTAGTCACAATCTTGTAGAAGAAGGGACATCCATCAAACCAGAGAGTCTGCACGGTATCCAAACTCCTACCCAAATTCCTAGCATATAATAATGTTATCTTTTTTAAGTGAGGTTACTAGCCCAATTGAATCTAATTTTAGTGAGGTGGGTTTCCAATAAGATTACAGGAAGAAAGCAGCACAGACAGCACAACTGTTGGTAGATCTTGTGCCTTTGCTGAGATTCCCCTGACTGTTAGCAGATTTTGAACACTGAAAGCTGCTGAAGTGCTAGACAACCTGGTGAAGTGAGCAGAGCTGCTGTTCAGCTCATACTTTTCTGATATCTTCCAATTGGTGGTGACAGGTGTTCCCCACTAGAATTAATTCTATTTATTTATAACTGAGTGCCCTGGCTGACTGGGAAAGATGTGAAACTAAATAAAACAGTGTTTAGTCCTTCAAAGTCTGCTAAAAGTATTGAAGGAGGCCACTTTTGGCTGCAGAGATGGCACCTCAGTGTAATCCACGTTAAATCTTCTTATTCATTAAGAAATGCTTCACTGAAAATGTTAATTTCTGCCTGACCCCATTTTGTTTCATTGCATTGCCTTAAATTCATCCATATTAGAATATGAAAGTCTAAATATTGGCATAAGTCTAAACCTGCAGAAATTTCTGAACAAAGCATGGAGATGTGTGTCATATTTCATTGAAACATGATAAAAGATGTAGGAAAAATGTTAGCAGTGACTTGAATATGCCTAGCAATAACAGTTCAGTGAAATACAATATCATTTATGGAGGAACAATATTTCACAATTTAGAATTTTCAAGCTGATCATCAAAATAATAGGTAAGGACCAATATATTACAGAAAAGACTGTTAACAGTTGCAATTTCGCATTATTGCTGTTGTTAATTACTGATATTGCAATATTAAGGTAATATGGAAATATTTAAAGTTAATTGTTTTAAAATATAAAATAATTGTTACATTTTTTATTTCTTTTGCATTTAAGAAATTTTGACATGCAGCAGGATGTGGTAAGTTTTATAAATAAAAATTTAAAAGCTATCTTTTTTTATGGGAAAGATAAAAGTAGTGAAAGATCTTTTAGTTCATTACCAAATAAGAAAAAAATTTGTCTTAAATAACAGAAAATCAACTTTTAAAGGTATAGTAGGAATAAATGAAAGGAGAAAATCCTAAACAAGAGAGTAAAAGATAAAAAGTAAATTAGAGCATCGTTTAGTTAATAAATAGAATCTCTGTTCAAACTACTGATTTTAATGAGAGAGAATGGGAAAGGAATCCTCAGTATAGATTCAGCGAAAAATTCTGCAGCCTTTGTTCCCGAAGAAACAATAAATAGAAAAGGCAGGAAGTAGCCTAGAAAGAATAAGGGGTATAACTGATTGTTACAGGTAACACAAAGATGAAGGGGCAGTAATCTACCAGGGAGTCTCTGGGTCGCATTACTGGACTGAAGGTTATCCTAAGAATGGGAGCCTTCAGGCAGAAAATATGGGAATGACACTTCTGACTAATTTCTGAACAGTAATAACCAGAAATAAAGAAAACTACTAAGATATTCTGAAAAAAAGAATGCAAGTCTCACCAGCTCTATCATTCCGGAAATGTGAAGACATGTATAGAAGATTTAAACAGTTCTGTACCCAGTAGCCTCAAGTAATGCATGAAAGTAAAGGAGAAGATAGTCAGAAGTAAGGTTCAATCCTGACAATAGCTGCCTTTGAAGCCCTTGATGTTTTTTAAACAGCTTTCATTTAAGTCAAGCAGAGGAAGCTAACCATGAAATTCCCTCTACAGAAGTGTGAAGTGCAGCACCCAATGCAGAAATATGGAGAATAATTTTTAAAAATACATATTACAGAAGGGACAAGAACCACAAAGGCTTCTGATTGATGTTTAAGGTATGGACCTAAGACATCTATTGTAGATGAGATAATGAGAAAATTAAATCCTGCTAATTATCAAGAAACTGAGATTTAACATTTAATAAGCAATAGAATTTGAGAGGCAAAGGCATAACATATTGAAGTGTGCTAAGGATGGGCAGTGCTTAGGTTCTCTTTCCAGAGTGAAGAGTCTAAAATGTGTTAGAAGGAGATGCCTTGAATAGAAAGATTTGTCAGGACCTGTTCTGCAGTACACAGAAAGAACATGATGTACTTCACAGGTTAAGACCAAATAACAAGACTGAAGAAATAATCTGGTGTTTGGAAAAAAGATGCAAGAATTGTGCTGCACTGCACCACTTTGTAGACACCAGTACTAACAGATTACAGTATGACCTCTAGCTCTGCAGATTCTTTTTGAAACCCAGTTGGATATTAACTGATCCTCAATCTGAAGGAAAAAAAGGCAACTAAAAACTTTTGTTTCTGTTTCTAGTCCATAAAGTCACAGAATTACACAATTACTGAGGTTGGAAGGCACCTGTGGAGGTCATTTGATCTAATCCTACCTACTCAAGCAGGGTCACCTAGAGATATTTATTCAGGACAGTGTCCAAGTGCCTTTTGAATATATCCAATAATTGAGGCTTCACAACCTTACTGGTTCCAGTGTTCAGTCAATTTCACAATCAAAAAGTGGTTCCAGATGTTCAGAAGGAACATCCTGTGTGCCATTTTGCACCCCTTTCCTTTTACCCTGTCACTGGGCATCACTAGAATGAGCCTGGTCCCATCCTCTTTGCACCCTTCCTTCAGGTACCTGTAAACATGGATAAGATTCCCCCTCAGCCTTCTGTTCTCTGTCCTGAACACTCCCAGCTCTCAGACTTTACTCACAGGAGAGTTGCTCTACTTCCTTTCTCATCTTTGTGGTCCTTCACTGGAGTATCTCCAGTATGTCCATGTCCCTCTTGTTCTGAGGAGCCCAGAATGGGACACAGTACTCCAGGTGTGGCCTCATCAGTTCTTAGTAGATCAGTTCAACTTGCTGATAATTCTTTGTCTAATGCAGCCCAGGGTACCATTAGCCCTCAAGAAGACACTTCTGTCTCATGTCCAACTTGATGTCTGCCAGGTCTTTTTTGCCAAAGAGCTTGTCAATTGGATTGTCCCCAGCATATAGTGGTATCTGGGGGTATTCTTCCCCAGGTGTGGGACTTCTTCAGGCACTTCTCCCAGTTGCCATGATCAAACAAGATAATTGAGAGAGATCTCACAGTAGGATCTGCCACCTTCCTCAGCTCTTGTCAGCGGATCAGGGTTATGGACTTTTGTATGTCCAGTTTCCTTAAGTATTCTCTAACCTGATCCAGATTTTCATTCATTCTCTGGGGCCTGGGATTCCTGGATGCTGGACACAAGTATAAATTGGGTATTTCTGACCCTGAAGAAAGGGATCTGGGCGTGTTGGTTGGCAGCAGGCTCAATAAGAGTGAGCAGTGTGCTCTGGCAGCCAAGAGGAAAAAACACATCCTGGGTGCATCAAACAGCCCATCAAAAGAGGTGATCATCCTGTTGTGTTCAGTGTTGGTGCAGCCTTACCTCAAGTGTTGTGCAGTTCTGAGACTCACCATTTAAGAAGGATGTGAAAGTCCTTGAATGCATCATACCTGCCACAGCAACTGTAGCACTGACTTGCAATTTAACAGGAATTCAGATAAAATTTGCTATGACGATTGAGTCATTCCATAGTACTCAACCATTTTGTTGGAATAATGGTGTGAAAATAAGATAGAGAGGAATATGTGCAATGAAATCTACTTGTAGAAGTCAATATTTTAATTACCTTCAGAGTCAAGGGAGGGGGGAAAAGTTACAGGACATGAATCATCTTTTTCTTAAGTAGATATTTAAATAGGTCAGATGAATCATGTTCTAAAAGGGCCTTTTTTCTCTGGTAACTATAAAGAGAATCCAAAGTGACTAATTCAGATCTAGACGACTAAACTATAGATGTCTAAAGTTAGCTGCAGTGAATCCCACACAGAATGGCTTGTACCTTCCTAGTGCATGGAAAAGTCTGGGGAGTAAGTTCACTTTCATATCTGGCACAGTTGTAATGTATAGTCACAGACAAATTTTATTTGTCCCAAGCTGACATTTTTTCCAACAGAAACCTGAACTAAGAACTCTTTGAGTAGCAGAAACAGTAAATCTAGTTTGGAACTTGCAAATACATAAAGCTAAACAAATCTCAAAATATAATTGGGGATTCCCAAGAAGTGTCTTAGTTTACCAAAAATTATACTATGATAACACTAATGCTTTCAGTGAAGTAGGAACTGCATCTAAACCAACTAACGTAGAAAAAAATGTGAAGCAAAATGTCACATGGATGAAGCAGCCGCCCTACAAAGTCACCCAGTGACTTACAAAATGATTCCCAGGGATAGGCTCTCATATAGGAGAAAACCAAGAAGCAGTATAATTGAGGCTTACAAGCTTGTGCTGGACTATTCGTTCACCAACTTTCACAATACTTGAACTGAAGGTTCTCATTGAAAATGATGGAAATTGAGGTTCAGACATGTAAAAGAAAGCATTTATTTTCTTAATATGTACTGAATTTCTTGGTGCTGTAGACTCCTGCAAAGACAAGTATCACCAATTGAAAAAAGGATTAGATAAACTCATTGAAGGACAGGACAATAAACAGACACTAAAGGGACTAGGTAGGAATCTACCCTCTCAAACCCCTTAAATTACTCTAGATGCTGGGGAATGCAGTGAGAAATGGACTGCAGACACAACCAGAACAGACAGGATGTCTCTTCCTACCCATCTTCTCCTTTTGCCATTGCCAGAGCATTGAGAATACAGGGCTCCCTGATGGTCCAGCCTGGTGGAGCACTTCTTAACTTCTTCCAGACATAAAACCTGAGTCACAGAAACTGCTCTGATAATTTTACTCCTGGTGGGCAGATACTTAGAAAGGATGAAAAAAATTTCCTCTAAGTCCCAGAAAAAAGCATAACTCAATATATAGACCAGTGCATTTATGAAAAGCTCTAAGATGGACAGTAGGAGCAGCTTGAGATAACTGAGCCTCAGGACACAAAGCACCAGAAGAAATTAATTTAGTTCTACTTGACAACAGTGCTGATTAAATTTCCAGGGAGACTCTCAGCACCTCAAAGAATCATGTTAATCACTTTAGTAACTAGCCTGGATAAAGCATTCCACAATTTTCTGTGATGCAAGTGCTGGTTTTATTAAATTTTATGATACCACTCTGGAAAGGAGTATGTGAGAAATCTGGACTTACAAAGACATGGCCATCAACCCTGTGGGACTTTGCTGTGTGTTTTGAAGAGGCTTGTGCTCCACAGCTGGCAAATAAGACCTTACATTCTCATTTGAAACTCTTCTCCATTATACTACACAGTTCTTAGTGCCTGCTCATTAACACAACCCTTTTCAGTTAATGGCATTTCAGCCTGAGTTGTATATTAAAAGTTGTTTCTGTTTAAGACTGGTGCTGGCTAGGGTTCTCATGTTTATATAGCAGCTGAGGTAGCTGCTTTTTGTGTTATAATGGCACAATTAGTACCCAGCATGGCAGTGACACCACTCATCACATATATTCTTCTGAGGTACTCAATATCTTTCCAGAGAATTCTTCTAAATAAGCCTTAGTAATTTGTAAAGTTATCTGACGGAATGGATCACAAACAGAATGACCTTGAACTTACATGTGTGTCCCTCAGGAGCATCACTGAAATGACAGCTGCAGTCATACATTAAGAAAAGTAGATGCCAAATTTTTGAAAGAGTTGTTTTTGGGGTTGGTTTCCCCCTTCCTCCCACCATCTCTTTGTAAAAATGTTGATCTCTTATAGATGAAGTACATTTTTCATCTTAACCATATTAAATCCTGAAATATATTCAGTAAAGCTAAAAGGCCAATTAATTTTATGGTAGAGTAAAAATTGATTCTGAGAAGAGTTTTAGATATATGCCCTTTGAAGGTAACATTTTGAAAACAGATATACCTGCTACTCTGATAAATGATGATTAAGATTTCGTGCTGTGAGCGTACATTCTTTGCCAGACTGAATAAAAATCTATGTTGCATTATATTATTGAGCATACCTACTAACCCTTAAGACATAAGCATCAGTCTGTGATCATTGAATAGCTTTGGTTTTCTCTTAAAAAATTACATCTTTTGTACTGACCATTGCTAACGTTAAAAAACCTTTAAAATTAGGTACATGTTATTATATATGTGTTTTATATTAAGTCATTAGATTTTTTAATGAAACAGGATAAGAGAGGAAGTGGTAACAGTGGAAAAAGAAAAATATAAGAATTGTTCATAATTAAGTGGTGAATTCAAGTGGGCATATCTGGATTATTTCTGTGTTGCCCTTCAACTCATCAGTTGGCTCTGCATTAGCATTCAGATAGCAGCATTGCCATTTCTGGTGACTCACTGAGATATTACGAATATGCAAAATATCAGAAGCTTTTTATGTCTATGGTTTGTCTTTCTTAGATATTTGAAGGAATAATTGAAGCCAATTAGTTCTTGATAACTTGCATATAGATGAATTCTGTTACAGAAGAAAAAAAGGGATTTAATAATTCTTCTCATAACACACTGAGACATTGATTTCTATCTGTTTTCTTAAAACAACACCTCTGGTTTATTTTTCCCCATAATAACACTGACTGATTTACAGGTTAGCGTGTCATACTTGTTTTGTTTCTCAACTTATTATTAGGCAACATATTAAAGGACAATGTATTCAGTGAAGTATTTGATAAGTTGATAGTTCCTCCCTCTTCTTTTTAATGATTTCTGACCTTCTGAATAAAACACAAATACAAATTTATAAGCAATTCTCAGCAAGTCCTGTTTTATTTATGCATTCAAATAAACCCACCAGAATCAGGTGAGAATTACATATCTGACCTAAGATCAATCTCTTTCCTTTCCTTTCCTTTCCTTTCCTTTCCTTTCCTTTCCTTTCCT
>NW_020884872.1:11852373-11961882 GCF_003945725.1 Corapipo altera
CCTTTCCTTTCCATGCAATAATATGATCCTTTAATGTTTAATAAAGTGGAATTATATAGCTTAAAAACTTAGAGGTTTTCAGAGTAATATTTTAGGTTTTATTGTTAATTCATAAAAAAATTTATTAACAAGGGAGAAACTGATGATAGATAAAAAAATCTTTGAAAGAAAGATTCTAGACTTTTTAACAGCAGGATCAGGTAATTATAATTATTGATATAGCTTATAATTGTATATATGTATAACGCGGTCAAGACTGTTAAAACTTGATACCTAATAATTTTAGCATATTATGTCTTGCTTTTTGATTTACAGATTTAAGTTAAAAATTTTAATTTGCTTCTCAAACTGTGTTAAAAATACTGATAGCTGCAAGAAAAGAGGACATGAAGTATATCATCTTGTTTGACAGAAATCTGACTCATCAATATCAGTTCTCCTAATGATGGCCTAATGCTCATTCACTTGCAGAAGAAAAGGCAAATTTGTACAAAACCTCTGCACAGTGTTCAGTGAATGAAAACAATATTAGCTTACATGACTGGCTGCTGTAGGTCTAACAAAAAGATTGTGAACCAAATTTTCTTTGAAAACAAGCCAGCAAATAATAAAAAATTTGTTCATCTGCAAACACTGAGTTTTCTTCTAAGATTAATTAAATATTCCAAGCAGCTATCACTGTTTGAAGAGTGATGTCTTTGGTATGTGAGAGGTCTCTTGGTTTTCATTGTGTAGTTGGTGTGAAGGCTACACAAAACAGCCACCCTTTTTAATACCCCTGGGAAGTAACAGCAACTCAGAACTACGGTGTGCAAGTAAGGGACAACAGCCACTCATTCACTGAAGCAGAAATGATTTACAATGGACAAGGTATGGAATACCGTCTAAAGAACAAAACAAGGACACTACTTATTTTTTTCCTGTGCCTCTTTCCTGTCTTCAAGGATCCTCTTTGCAGCTTCAATTTTTGGCATTTTACTTTGTTTCTATTCTAAGGTAATGTTTTGTTATGTATTTTGCACTGATGTTCAGCTATGGGTGAAGTATTACAGTCTCCCTGGTTTTTGCTCTCACCTGGCTGCGACTTCTACCTACTCACGAGGACATGACAATGATGATCTTTACTTCTGACCAGGAGCAGTACTGGGCTGTAGGAGTACTTGGATCAGGGACGGAATGAGACAGGAAACAGATTGAAAGAGTGACCCATAAGTCTGTTTTTTATGACTGTAGCAAAACTTTAATATCAAAATGCTCTGAGAGAAAATTAAGTTTGCATGTTCACCCTTGTTGCCTAAAACAGAAGTAATATCCACCCTCCTCAGTTGGCTGTAGAGGGGCAATATGTGCAGCTGTTTAGTCAACGTGCATGTTGAGTTGCTGGCCTGGGACTGTACACTAGGATAATGGCTGAAGATTGCTCACTTCCAGCATTATGTTATCACCTGGGGTCTTAATCCTGTATGACTTTCTTTTCAGCTGTTTGAGTTCCGCATAATGAGGCCAACTCTCCTCACACAGGGTTTTGTAAATTGCTGCAGCTCTGTGTGAAGTTGTTGAGACAAGTTTGTATTTTCATATGAGAAATCTACCTGACTGCATCAAAATATCTGGGAAGAGACTGGTTAATTAATTGATAAAAATGCTTCCAGGAAGGAAGGAAGGGAGAGAGGGACAGAAAGAAAGAAAGAAAGAAAGAAAGAAAGAAAGAAAGAAAGAAAGAAAGAAAGAAAGAAAAGGAAAGAAAGAAAGACATCTTCTGTACTTTTTTTCTTTGTAACTTTTGGAAATAGGAATAAAGTGGAGGAGTTAATAATAGCAGTTATAAATGAAAGACAGACAGAGGAGAGTGTTGCATCCCCCTGAATACAGATGAATCCAAAAATATCTTAATACCCATTAGTTTAGATGCACTAGAAATAATGTCATTTCAGGTTCTCTGATGTACTTCAGCAGGAGGAAATAATAATTTTTAGATGTGTGAAGGATTCTTAATTAGCATTAAATACAATTATTAATTATAAAAAACTCTACACAACAAGCTAGTCATAATCAGGTCCAACTATACCATATATCCATGACTTTTTGCAAATTTTTACTCATATTTTCATTTCTTTGCATTGTAAGTAGACCCTTCACAAGAGAACCTCTTACCCGACAAACAACTAAACCTAGATGTCTGCTACATTTAAGTGATGAATGTTTCTCTGCAAGCAAATTGTATCCAGCACATCAAAATTATCAGAATTGAGTATATAAGTATTGAAACTTAATTTCTGGGAGTGGTGCTATAGTGCTTAGGAAGGAATACTGTAATATCATATTTTAAAGACGCTTAGTTTCTACCCAGCTTGCTCTACAGAGGCATGGACAAACCATGAGGAGGAGTTATATAGCTCAAACACTGAAATAGAGTCATAGGATCTTAGAATGGCTTGGGATGGAAGGGATCTTAAGTATCATCTAGTTCCAACCATGGGCAGGGACACCTTCCACTAGATCGGGTTGCTCAGAGCTCCATCTAACAAGGCTTTGAATATTTCCAGGGATGAGGCGTCCACAATTTTTTTGGATAACCTATTCCAGTGCCTCACTGTGGCAATGATTTTACCATATGTAGGATGGAAGAAGTCCTGTCAGTGAAGAAAAAGAAGAAAACTGCTCAAATGTTATAGAAACAGAAGTTTTTAATGTGGTTTAAACAGGTTTCAAAATGGCTTTTGCTTTTTTGTAAAGTCATTGCTCCCTTTTCCTGACACCCCCTGTGAGGGACTTGTCTCCCATACAGGAGTGTCCTGGGAAGATGTCCTGAGGTGCTTCTCATTGGTCCTTGTTAACCCCTTCCTACTGGCTGTTGACTCTTTACCTGATTGTTTTTTTCTGTGTGCCCCTGAACTTGTAATTGGTTCCCCTTTGACCCTCCTAAAAGCCTTATAAACCCCTACCCCACAATAAACTTCCTCTTTCGTCCGTCCCTCCCTGATGGTCTGTGAGCTCCTTATGGGGTTATCGGGCCACATGGCGGGGGCAGGGGGGAAGGGTATTCACCTTCCAGGTAATGGGCTGGCTCTCAAGGCCTGAAGGTCTCCCCCTCCCACTAATTCGTTGTACCTCACCACCCTCACAGTATTGAATTTCTTCAAAATATCTAATCTAAACCTTTCACTTTGAAGTCATTACCCCTTGCCTGTCACTTCAGACTCTGGTAAGTCTTGCCCCATCTTTCTTGTAGGCTCCCCTCAGGCATTGGAAGACCACTATTAGGTCAACTCTAAGCCTTTTCTTCTCCAGATTCAAAAATCACAATCCTTTTACCTTTTCCTCACTGGAGTCGTGCTCTGTCCCTCTAATCATCCTGGTGACCCTCCTCTGGACTTGTTCCAACAGGTGCTGGCCATGCTGCTTTGAATGCAGCCCAGGACACGTTTGGCTTTCCGGGCTGTGAGCGCATGTGGCCAGCTCGTGTCCAACCTCTCACCCACCAGCACCCCCCCAGTCCTTCTCAGCAGGGCTGCTCCTGATCTGTTCATGCCCCAGTCTATGTTGATACCAGGGGTTGCCCTGACACAAGTGCAGCACCTTACTGTTGGTCTTGTTAAACCTCATGAGATTCCCATAGGCCCACTTCTCGGGCTTGTCCAGGTCCCTCTGGATGGCACCTCATTCTTCTGGAGTGGCAACCGGAGCGCTCAGGTTGGTGTCATCTGCAAACTTACTGAGAGTGCACTTGATTGTTTTATCTATGTCATTAATGAAGATATTAAATGACAATGGTCCCTGTATGGACCCCATGAGGAACACCACTTGTCACTGACGTCCCTCAGGAGTCTGAGCCATTCATCACTACCTTCTGGATGTCATCCAACCAATTTTTCATCCATCTAACAGTCCATTCATTGAATCCATCTCTCTCCTATTTAGAGAGAAGGATATTGTGAGAGGCCATGTCAAAGGCTTTAAAGAAATCCAGATAAATGACATCTGTCCCCCTTCCCTTGTCCATTGACATAGTCACTACAGAGGGCCCTTATTTTTGCTTTGTTTTTCCCATCTCCTCAGGAAACAGCATGTGCCTAACAAGAGTGTTTTGTTATTACTGGTCAAATGCCTGTTCATCTGAAATGCTAGAAAAAAATTAGGTAAAATTATATTTTAAAAAAACAAACACAACAAACAATCCAAGACAAAACCCTCCAAGGACATTCACTTCTAGCAAGAGAAGACAGATTGACTGACATACCACTATACTGAATATCATACTATTTCCATAATAATCTCATGTGTTTTATACTCCCTCACTAAAATCCATTAATCTCATCACAATAAAGAAAAATATTTCTAGTGGTTAGAGTTTCCTTACCATTAATCCTGACAGACAAGTACTGATGTTGATTGCAACATCAAGATTGGACATCAGCATCTTGATTGGACATCCAGAAATGAGGTATTGGAATAGCCCAGTCCCACCATCTGACCTCCAGGCAATATTAAAGATTAAATCATGGCCTCTCCACATTGTGGGAAGAATTAGGTGCCTCAAAAAAATGACAGGGAAAAAAAATATCACCAAATCCAGCCAGTAGGAAGCCTTTAATATTTAACTTAACTTTATACAAATTTCTGCTTCCTCTGTAGCATAGACCCCCACAATAGAATCGCTTAACAGTTGTGTTGGAGACCAGAATAAGAAGCAGCAAGCACAGTGACATCTACATCCACCTGCTTAGTAAGACCTAGCAGGTGGTAAATCTGAAACTCCTCCGAAATGGACATATATAGAAAGTCTACTATAAAAAAATAGCATCTGCCTATGGTGTAATTTGTCCCAGAAAAGTCTATCCTTGTCTCTCTAGACTGCAAAGGAGCCTAGAGCTACTAACCTCTTAATTAAGATGTTTTGGTTAGGGCACCAGAGTTAGGGGTGCAGAATGAAGTCTGTTGCCCAGTGTGCTGGAAGCATTTAGATGTCATTTGCATTTAGCTTTATTTTTGAATAATAATGTCACATTGAGACAACTGAAATCTATTTAAGTCTTGTTTAAGGCAAGCTGCAAGCTTGCAACATTATTAGGGAAAATTGATATTTTTTTTATTTTATTTTTATGTGCTTCTATTTTTTTCTGTAATGGAACACTCTTAACAGTTTCTCTGCATGCCTAATGTAAAGGCTGGATTTAGATTCGTCTTACTTTGTTGTTTTCATCTTTTCTAAATTTTTCACCAGTAAAAAATTTTTAATAATCTTTTTTTTTTAAGGAAAATGTGTAAAAATTACTTTTACTGAAAATAATTAAAATTATAATCTGATTTTTAAAATTGAAAGAAGTTCTCTTTGTCTGGCAAATTGCCTAACCTGTAATGGAAGAAAAGTTGAAAACAAAGAAACCAAGCAGCTAACTGAGAACCACTTTTCTCCTGATTTCTCTCAAACATCAAAAATGAAGTTCTTCCAGCAGGAACTTGTCTGTGTAAGTTAACAATAACTTTGTCCATGGTAGGGCTTTTCATCCCCTCCCCTTCAAAAAAAAAAAAAAAAAAAAGACAACTACATTTAAAGGGACAATGAAATATTACCGGATCAGTTCAAGAACTAGTATTTTTCATTGACACAGAAATAGTATCTTTAGATATATTTACCTAAAACCATGCTGGGTGTGTGCACTAGCTGACCTGTAGATGCTTTGTGAATAACATGCTCTAAAAACCCAACAAACAGCAAGACTGCTGCTCTGATGTCTTGTTAACAGCACAGGTATTTTTGAGGATCTGTGTTCTTAGCAACATTATCTTCGCTGTCCCTATTCAAATCAATCTGTTTTCTCATTTGGTATTTATGTGTACACTTTCCCTGTAAATATAAGTTTCAAATTCAGATACAGGAACCTAAGTAATCCCAAGAATACTTAAAGAGAAATAAAATGCTTAAGTTGGTTAAATCCAGTCCCTATAGAAAACTCAGAGGAACAGCTATGCAGCAAGAGTGACAGATGTCAGTTCAAAAGACTACTATTAGTTATTATTACCATTCTGTCAGAATCTTATGGTTACACTAGGAAGAGGAGAAAAAGAATCATTCCTCTAAGAGCTAAAAGTGACATGGGAGTATTTTTGGGGGGAAAATGCAACATGCTCTATGCTTAATGGTAGTTCCACCTTCAACCACCTGATTGCAGTAATATAATTCATATTTTCTCAATCAAAAGTGTACAAGAAAGAGAAAAATGTCTTCATATGCTTCTAAGAAGCCCATGTTTTATACTGATTAAGTATATATGATTAGTGTTCTCATCTTTCAATGTTTTGTTTGTAAAAATATCTTTTCATTTTAAGACAGGTGATGAAATACTTAAGCATATCATCATTTTGTGGGTTTGGTTTGTTTTGGGGATTTTTTTAACCCGCTTTCTTCTTTTCTCAAAATGTTCTAAATGTGTCTCGTAACATCTGCTTTTAGTGCTGAAGCAAAATATTTTAACTTGATTTTTCTTAAGAACAGACTTAAGGAAATGATACTGATTGATGTTTCTGATATTTCCTAAATCTTTGCAGTGTTTTTCAGTCCTGTGATTAATCTACACTGCTTCTTGCATTGCATATGTCAATGAAATGATCTAGCCCTGCGAAATGTTACCTACAATTTTTTCTTTATTTGAAGGATGTAAATGCATTAACATTTTCACGTTTACAAGCACATGATGTATAAATCCCACTTTTCCATAAATACGTAGATTTCAGGTTGACAAAAAATACAATATGAAAATCCTTTTCTATGTAACTATATTCCTGAAATACTGCAACATCAAAGATAACACTTTCAAGCAAAAGTTTTTTTTTTTTATGGCAGAATGAATTTGTTCATCATTTGCAGAGTAGTTCTATGGGAACCAACCTGTACTGTCATAATTCAGTGACTAAATTCCTTGATTTTCTGTACTTAGATAGCAAAAAATTAGTGTAGACACATGTCACATAGAAAGTAATAAAACAGGCCTTAGTGACAATTAAATTCTTCCTGTAAGTTTGGACCTATAGAGCTTGTCCTTAAGAAGACACTGTTTCAGCACATAGAAGTATCATGTCTTTATGTTTGACTGGGAAAGTCCTTTGCCCCCTGTCACTGTTTGTCATGTCTTGTGAGCTCTGCTGTTGTCAGAGAACAGAGAACTTGTGACAGACTAGGCAAAATTTGGCCCTCAGATTGCAAAACACTCTTTGAAGTCAGGATCAATGTCTTATTTGGGATTTCACATCTAAAGCAGATGGAGAAAGTATTACAGGTTTGACCTCTGAAGTTATTAAAGTTCCCTGTTGCAGTAAGTGAGGGACATTGCTGTGGTATGGAGGCATTCTCACCAGCCTGGGAAAGTTCTGCAGGAAGGGGCTCAGCAAAGCTATAACAGGCAGGTCTGAAGGTACAATTTGGTTCTGTCACAGAATCATCTGAAAAGTTATTTTACAAGAGACAGTGTAATTATTAAAACACAGACAGATCGTGCTTTGATATACGAAACATACTGTCTGAACTTTCTCTGAGGCACTAGACAAGTAAATGAGAAATAAAAATAGTTTCCTTGAAGGGGAAGAAAAAAAGACTCAAACTCTGCAGCCCTCATTCATGACCTGATTGCTCCCACCAGCTTCCCTGCCCTATTTGTGCCCCAGACTCCACAGAAAACCAGCTCCACAGCAAACCAGCTCCACAGTAGGAAGAGAAGCATTATTTAGCACAGCAGCACTGTCAGTCAAATCTTTGCATTTTAAGTAAATAACATTGTCATTTTCTATCATATACCTTATATTCTAAAGTGCTTTATTTAGCCTGCACAAATATGAATTACTTCAGTTGACTTAAGTTATCTTAGGTTCTAATTTATTCTAAGGTTCCTCCCATTCCTGGTTTCTTGGAGGGTTTATATTCTTCATGCAATGACTTAATACTGGTACTCAATAGGAATAGAAACAAACAATTGTATTTCCCTTCAGGTAGTAGTTTCTTCTCAATGCTAGTTATACTGCTGGAGAACTCAGAGAGTAACCCATGTTACTAAATGTCATCTTACACATCATTGATAAAGGCAGTGATCAATCCTTGTCCCTTGCATTTTGTGCCATGTAGCTCTACTATCTTAATAATTTTTTTCTTTTTATTATTTAAGAGTAGTAGGCTTTCCTTCACCTTTCAATCTTTGCAGGATTACTTGTGCGTATGTGAATCTTGATTAGTTTTAAACCCGTGTTCAAAGGAATATTGTATGAAAAAATTCAAAAGTACAGATACATTACTTCAGCTGGAATAAAATATAATTGAGTTTAAAAAGAACTGTGAAGGAGCTGGAAACTGGTCTTACCAAAGCTCTTCAAAGAGAAAAACATTGTTCCCTTCAAACAAGGAAGTCACAATTAGTCCCATAATAATTACTAAGACATCCTAAACATGGTAATCATCTTCCAAAATTTATGAATAAAGGAAATTAGCATTAACCTCTATCAAGAGGTATCTATAGGAAAGCCTAAAACATTTTATGTTTCAGATTGTTTTCAGACATTTTTAACTTATTTGTTTTCAGCTTTGTTCTTTTTTTCCAAACATCTACAGTCTCAAATCAAGTATTTTCTTTCTCCTGTTAAAACTGCGCTTCCTAATACAAGCAGTCATTCTTAAACCTAACACAGGAATGAATTTCTGAATGTGCTGTTCACATACTCATAAAGCTGGCAACTGTGCTTGTCTTCAAACTGACATCTTTTGTGTAGAAATCACAGAATCACAGATTATGTTGAGTTGGAAGGGACCCAAAAGAATTGAGTCCAACCCCCTGCCCCTGACCATTTCCAAGAGTCATACCATGTGCATGAGAGTGGCATCCAAATGCTTCTTGAACTCTGGTAGGCTTGGTGCTGTGATCACTTCCCTGGGGAGCCTGTTCCAGTGCCCAACCACCCTCTGGGTGAAGAACCTTTTACTAATATCCAGCCTAAACCTCCCCTGACACAACTTCAGGCCATTCCCTCAGACCCCGTAACTGGTCACCACAGAGAAGGGTTCCTACCCCTACTCTTCCTCTCTTGAGGAAATTGTAGATTGTGATGGAGTCACCCCTCAGCCTCCTCTTCTCCAGGCTGAATAGACCAAGTGCCCTCAGCCGCTCCTCATATGGTTTCCCCTCCAGGCCCTTCACCATCTTCGTTACCCTCCTTTGGACACTCTCCAACGGCTCAATGTCTTTCCTATATTGCAGTGCCCAAAACTACCACAATGTTCAAGGTGAGGCCTCACCAGCGCAGAGCAAAGCAGGACAATCCCCTCCCTCAACTGGCCAGCGATACTTTGCCTGATGCCCCCCAGGACACGGTTGGAAAAAGAAAAAGAATAATTCGTTTGTAATTCCTGAAACTTTCTTGACAAATCTTATCATGAGAAGTCATGAGAAAGAGCACCAAGACAAGGAATATCTAAATTGTAGTAGTGAAGTAGGGATATATTTAATTTTGAAATATAGAAATTTTAATTATTACGTTGGTATTTGGGTTTTATTTTGCTAGTCCAACTTAATAAGCACCACAGTAAACTTTATAACAAATGAAGAGAACAAAGCCAATATTTCTAGAATGTTATATAGTTAAATTGGCTGTTGAGATTTACTACAGCAGAATTAAAATATTTTCCCCTAATTTGTTGATATGGAAATTAAAAGCCTTCTGGATAAGTCTAACTTTGGGCCAGCAAAATTGTTGAGAAAGTGATGCTACTGGCTGACATGACTTCTTTCTGGCATAAGACTTTGTGAGAAATCTAAGTTGGATTTTACAAGGAAATTTAAAGACTTTGAGAAATATCTGTGCATATTCCTTTGCAATTTTAAAGGCTGCCTTAAAACAGTATCATTCTACCTATATCAGAAAATATATTAGTATAAAAATATTACTTGAAGGATGTTATTTGGCAATGCTACTTCATATTTTAAAGGCTGAAGTTCATATTTTATTCCTGCTACTCAGCCTATGCAAGGTGACTTTCATAAATTTGACTTGTCTAAAATGTTGTTCATGTTCCATAAGGCACCAAAAAAATTATAAGAGTTGCTTCCTTTTTAATTTAATGTTCTCTTCCGATGCCTGTGTCAGTTGCTCAGAGTTAATTAGCAAAAGATTAGATTGGGGCAATTTATGGAAGTTTTTATGCTAAAGGGTTAGCAAACGCAGTGGAGACCTCTTAAATTGCACAATATTAGTGTACAGTAAATACATTTTTCCATCAGGTTTTCATAGTAAAAGCATTCATTATGTAGAGCATTGATTATGTTCAACTGGTAAAGAGAAAAATTCTTTTGGTATATTATTTAGATGTGACCTGTAGTGGTTTTGTAATATATATTTAACACTCCTAAGCCATAATCTATGGTGTCAGTTTCAGGCAAAATTTGTGGAAGGTTTCTTCGTTCACAGGGGCTGAAAACGTAAAAGAAAAACTTCCCCGGTGCAGGAATTGTCTTAGGTAGAGTGTTACTGCTCTGAGTGTGACTCATTTTCTGAGTGAGCCCTCTCAGCTAGTGTCCTGTCCTGTAAAGCTGAATAACCACTTATAGTGGTTGAATTTGGTTCTGTTATCAGACACTAAAGAATTTCTAAAGGTTTCATTCTATTAATTTAAAAGTATTACTTATGAATCTTTGGTTAATTCTAATATTCATTAGATAACTGTCAGATTTAAAACTCCTATAAAACTCTGATAAAATCATCTCATATTGCTCTAGGAATTACAGAGAAGGATTGAAATTTCCAAGATGACTAATTTCTCAGGTTGACTATTGCAACACTAATCTTCCCTTCTTGTTTTCTTGTCTTCTTTTTCTATGATCATCTTTCTATTACAGTAAGATTATTTTATAAATTCCTATAATTGTGCATTATATAATTTGGTTTTATTGGATTCCTAGGTCACCTACTCTGTATAAATATTTTCAATCTAAGAAATATATTTTGAAATCACTGTGATAAAATGAGAAGGACAGGGAAAAGATGAAAATATCATTCAGAAGACAAAGTAGGAGGAAAGGACCTAGACTACAGTTCACAAATTCTATATTCCATAGGTAATTTATCATCCAGTAATGAGTCCTTGTTCCTTTTGGAAGCTTTGAGTAAGATGGAAGCTCTTAAATAACTGGTAATTAGAACTGTGACAAAATTACACTGCTAGTTTATGGTATCCTTGCTTTCACCTTTTTCCTCCCCTACAAAATAAGTATTTAGAAATACAACTGAAATGCACTGATTTGGGAGAGTATCACTTAAGAACTACATGTGCAATGTCTGGTGTTGCAGTACAAAGGCTATTTAATTCATTCTGGGCTGATTGCAAAGCTTAATCTTGCTCCCAGATTTTTATTCAAGAAAACACTCCCTGGTGAATCTGAATAATAATATGCTTTCCTCCTTCTGTGTAAGAACTAAAAAATCTGAGGCTGGGTCAGACCAGATTGACCTTGATCTGTGCTGTCACTGTCAGTGATCCAATGTAGATGTTTAGGGAATAGCATAGGTACAGGGGAAGAACAGGTATTGTAACAAACCATTTTAATTGTATTTCTAAATGCTTATATTCCTCTTTCTTTCTTTTTTTTCTTTCTTTCTTTCTTTTCTTTCTTTCTTTTCTTTCTTTCTCTTTCTCTCTTTTTTTTCTTTTTTCTTTCTTTTTTTTCTTTCTTTCTCTTTCTCTTTCTCTTTCTCTTTCTCTTTCTCTTTCTCTTTCTCTTTCTTTCTCTCTCTCTCTTTCTTTATTTCTCTTTTTCTCTCTTTCTTTCTTAGCCTGGTCTCTCAATTCTATTCAGTTTCTGTCACAATTCTTACTGTAAAAAAGCATTGTATAAATGCTTAGAAGTCATGGTTGACAGAAATATATTATGAAGGCTTATATAACTAATATAATTGTACATATGAATTCATATTCTGACTTACATGGGATGCAGGCTTGGAAATTACACCTATGTCTAAAGTTCTGTAACACTTTCAATATTAAACTTTATGTTTGCCACAAACTTACCAAAATTTAGCCACGTTAACCTGAACTGTTCTATATTCAGTTATTTGAAATGCATCCATCAAAACCTGTGCATTTTGTCTGAGAAAAAGGCTGAAGGATTTATATATTGCTTACAAAGTATTGCTGTTTAGCTGAGAAATTCTAATTTTCCTGCTTTCTGGCAGTGGTTTTGAATTTCATTGGACACCTGGAAGCAGTCTGAGCCTGAAAGAAGTGAGGCTGTGTAAGGTGCCTGGCTACAGCTGTGTCTTGATACATGAGACTACTCATCGCGTGTGTTTGCACTAATGCTAGTTTGGGAACACCTTCCATTATCCAGCAGATTATGTCTTTTGCTATCCTCTTTTTTTTTTTCCCCCTGATTTTCTCACTTCCTAAAATTGCTTTATGTGTATTTCAAAAAAATCTAGAGGTCTGTTAAAGTTTGCCAATGAAATGCACTGAAAATGGTATCTGCTTTACATTAAGGAATTTGGCCAAGGACTTTACTTCCAAATATGAATCTGGCTTTCAGATGCCATGACAGAAGATAACATTTGTCAAGACAAGCAGCAGAGCTACTGTGCTGTCAGTTGTGAGCATGTCTGTGGAACAGGGAAGAAGAGAGCGGTAAACAAAGAGCTGTGCGCCCTGGAAAGGAAGAAAAAATCAGGTTGTCACTCAAGGAGAAAGGAATGGAGAAGGAGTAGCACAAGAGTGTCCCATGGCTAAGGAGGGAGATAAGAAAATCTGAGCAGAAGGGAGTAAGTATGGGAAAGAATTAGAGCAAAAAGTTTGGGAAGGGACAAACGGCAGGGTAGAGATGGCTGGGGAGGACAAGTGGGTAAGGGACAAAATGAGAAGGATGCACCCTGAAAAGTTTATAAAAATATTGTTGTGAAGACAAATTGATTAATGTTTGATAAGTACTAGCTATTCTGATAATGAAATCCATAAGAACACCAAGAAAGTTGTCAATAATCATTTTTCAGTGCAGAGTTCATGTAGAATGCAGTAAATAAACTCCCAGGCCACATATTGAGTGATGATAAGAGAAAAGAGAAATATTGAAAAATTGTCTAAGATATAGGCATGTACCCTGAGTGAAGCAGGTGTCCTGTGGAAGACCTAAAGATTGTAAAAAAAAAAATAAATAATTAAAGATTGTATCATAATGTATGTTCACAAGAGGTAGAAAATAATATTTGCATGTGTAATCTTATTTCTGACATTCTCTAAATCTGAGTGTTTGATTTTGCAATCTTAATGTTCTTACTGGCAGTAAAGTTAGAAAACAGTTGAGATGGGTTAAACATAAAATCAGTGAAATCTTAGCTGCAAGTGCTTCTGCTTCCCAGATGGTTTAAAGTTATTGTTATACCTAGCTCAAACAAACAAACAAACATTACTTTATTCGTTAGATGTAAAACACTGATTCTTTAAAAATAAGCGTAGTATCAGATGTTCTACTGAAGATCTAATTAGTCTCTGAAGTTTTAAATCTGTCTTGTAATGTTTCACATTTCTGTGCAGTACCTCAAGAAATAATAGCATTGCACTCAGTTTGCTTCACTGCCTTTAGAAATCTGTATTTCACACTGCAGAGTTAAACTGTCATTAATTTGATTCACATCATGTAACTATACTTCAGGAAGAAAAATACTAACTTGATCTGACATTCTTATTTGTTTTTCCAGCACCTTCCTTTTTTACTAGTTTTTATAGTCCTCTGGGCTCCTGTTCCACAGGATGCTCCTGGTTATACCAGTTTGTCTCTTCTAGCTTTCAGTCCTCTTCCTTAAGTCATTTAAATAATGGGTCTACAGGCAAAGTTAGCTAACTTTCCATCTCTTTCTCAGGTTCTGATTTTATCCCCTGTTTTCATTCTTTCTTGAAGAAAAACCTCCCCCTTCTTAAGAATAGTGATGAAAAATGGAGTTTCAAAGGCAATTACAATAACCTCCTTGACATTATGTAACTTTATCATATCACAGAATCTTACAGTGAGTTTGAATGGGTCCACAAGGAACATCGAGTCCAACGCTTAAGTGAATGACAATGGCCCACACGGGGAGGGAACCTACAACCTTTGCATTATTTGCACCAGGCTCTAAACAACTTTCTGTTGCAACTACAGAGGAAACTCAGAATTTTTGACTGCTACAGAAGAAGACTGTAAAAGACAGAAAAAGCTCTGTGAATAATATGATTTTAGTGCTTTGAAACCTTAAACTAAGGAAAGCAACTAGATGGATTTAGAGATGGAGAACTTTTCATATTATTTCTTAAATCTCAGAGAAGTTTTCAAGTTACTCCCTAAATAAGCCCATAAAACAACTTGTAAACAACATATTCCTGAAACATATTTTCTTGTCTATCTTTTACAGTAGTACATTTTCCAGTATACATTATTTAATGTAGTATGAATATTTTACCATATTTTCAAACACATCACTAGAAAATGACTGCTATCTCTTGATAAGTAACAGAACTTCTAATTTCAATTCTTAAATGCCAAAATGCCCTTTTATCTTAGTTAAGTGAATTATGTATTTGAAAATACAAATCTTCAGTCCAACTGTTCATTTGTATTGTCTCCAAGAAATCTGTTTCTCTAACTCCAGCAGTCTACTTAATTTTAATTCTCTGTCTGCAGAAGGAGACATGACTAAAAGAGATAGGAATTGGAAATATCTTTTTCATAATCAACTAGTCATTACATTTCTATGGCCTAGGAAACATTTTGAGTCAAATGTTTAAACAGAAATTGCCCTAGGTTTTGGAAAGAAAAAAAGCCCTGGAATGTGAGGCAAATGATACTACTTTTAGTGATAAACTGTTATATATCACACCACTAAATAAAGAGCTAAATGAAGGGGCTTATTAAGGCTGTTTTAAAGTAAAATGTATAAGCAATAAGCACAGGAAAATAATATGATAAAACAACAACTAATACAAACTTTGGGAAAAGTAAGAATGGGTCCAAAAACATTACTGAGGTAGTGAAGCAGTTTTCATTGAAATATTGATGTCTGATATGACAGATGATAACTTGATAAGTGCAATAATTTCATGTTTCACACTCTTCTGTACCATATATTGGTGTACATCTCATCGGTGAAAATTGCTGTGTTAGTAGGGACCAACAAAATGAAATTAAGATGGAAAGGAAAAGAAAATTAAAATCAGTATTTGTATAATGAAAGTCAACAACAGTAAGTGGGATACAATACACTTAAATTAGCATTAGGCAAAATCCAATAGATGTGGCATCTTGTAGAAATGAAAATTTCAACTGGATATATCCATTAAACAGGTAGAAAAAAAAAATGAGTGTTGAAACATTCAAAAGCAGGAGTTGATTTTGTGGGGGCTTTTTATAGCCAATAAATACATCCTGAAATCCCATAGACTTTTTTACTTTTTGCTGTAAAAAAAAAAAAAAAAAGGTAAAAATAAAGAACAGGTTGTCCCTATTTCCAACAGGAGATAATGAAACTGAATATCAACAAACTGAAAATGGCTACATAAGAAAGGCAGAAAGCAAATTTATTACAAGGATTACCTGGCTACATGGCTACCCCGTTATCTGTGCTGAGGGGCTCCGGGTTCTAAGAGATCTCTTTCAGTGGAATTGTGTTACACTGTCAAATAAGTATTTGGCAGAGTTAGTAAAATTCTATTATAAAAGCAATAATAACAGTATTGAACTGTATAATCAAAAATAAATGCTTCTATCACATCCTTGATATAGGTCAAGCTCCTACAGTCAAATAGAATTAGCCTTGTTGTATAAATGTCTGTGGTAGTTCAAGTGAAACTGCAGATATGAGAAAACCAAGAGATATGAAAGAAAAGTGGAGAGGAATGGGCAAGATGGTGCTAAAAGGGGAAAGAAACAGAAAGAAGAACACAATAAATAATAAAAAAGCAAGGAAGAAAAACAGGAAAATCAAAACAGCAAAGTAGAGTAAATTTTTGTCTTATATAAAAGAATAAAATCTTTATAGAGAGTAGTATAGCAAAAACAAAGTCTGTTAGCAAAGCTACTAACCAATCAGAATTCAAGGTGTTTTGTTTGGGGCTTTTGGGGAGGAGGGGAGAGTGGTGTGTATAATACAATCCCATATGTAAGAGATGTACAGGTTTCACCTATTGGCAGTTACTCAATTCGAAATTCAGAAGCAGTATTCAGACTGCCTTGCAAAGTCAGCTACATAAAGTGTTAATGGTTACATGCATTGGAAGAGATTAAGATGTCTAAATATTATCTACTGAATTCTTTAGGTACAGCATGCAATCAGCATTATTAATCTAATTGTAATGCTCTTGAACTGATTTTACTCTCCAGATTGAATATTGCATATTGTGTCAGACCCTTAGGGCTATCATAGTATTATTTGTTTGTGTCACTGAACAAGAACAAAACAAGAGCAAGAGAAACAAAGACAGGCATCCTTTTTAAAATCCTATGATCCCTCGTAGAGCAAAGAAAGGTAAAAGGAAATAAACCGCATTTTCAAAGATATACACATTACTGACAAAAAGGTGCACATGATTATTCAATTTAAAAGTGTCCAAGCAGATAAGTGTAAAACAATTGGCGAGTAACGCCCAAAAGGACATATCGTGGGGATAAAAAGGAAGTTATTTGTTGACAGAACTACTATAAAAACTTTGTTGTGGAGTCCTGCCAAGCACATAGAAAAGCATCAGTGACATTTTCAGTAACCTAAAAGGTAACTAAAATCACAGCTAGTCCTCCACAGACTGCTCCAACATGAATCTTTCACATGGGCTGCAGTTCCCCATTAACAGCTCCGGTGTGGGTCCCTCCCCAGTATGGTTCCCTGGTGGGGTCACAAGTGATGTCAGCAAATCAGCTCCAGTGTGAGTTCCTCTCTCCATGTTAAAGAAAATTGATTTAACAACTGCTATTCATGAATATCTGTGCAATATCAGTGTGAAAAGTGAAGAATAGTGACAAATGTGGTACTATCACAACTTAGTTATTTGAATTATGCAAGTTCTTGAAGAATCATTTTCTTCATCATCATATTGGAGTGTCTTCCAATCATAGGTAATGAGCATTCCCCTGGGCCTTGTTGTTTCAGGGTTTTCCTATCCCAGCAACTGATTTATGACTGCTGCACGAAAAGGATATAGAACTAAGATAATATTGCTTACAGACATCTCTACTTAGATGAGGAAATGTTGCAGCAATTTCAGGTGGATTGTGTCAGCATAAGACAAGAGAATACTGTATCTTAACTACTCTTTGTACTAAAGCCAGACCCTAGACCTACATCTAAGTATTAGATATGGAACATATCTAGTAATCAGTCCTAGCTCTCTTTTTCACTGCTGCATACTCAGCTTCAATATTTTGGTGATTACTCCCCTAATGGCCAGGAGATGAGAAAATCTATGTTTGCCTTCCTACTTCACCTCATTTAGACAAGGTAGACAAGAAGATTTGTATACTGTAACATTTTATTCTTTTCTCTGCTGAAAAACATTTTTTTTCCCTGTATTCCCTATGAAATAGTTTTAATGACATCAACAATAATGATGCTTGTTTGGTAGGTAAAACAGGTTACTATATATATAATTATTTAGAAATGCATTATCTCTGCTTTCAACAAACGTAATGTTTATGGCAAACATCTCACAAGGTCTTCTGTTCTATTCTTCTTTGCAGACAGTATTAGCTGCACCGAAAGAGATTCTGACAAAAGTTTATCAGACTAAAAACTCTCCTGTGGTGGACATGCACAGCATCCTGATCAATCTATTCCAACATATAACTTCTTTATATCTCTAATTGGTTTTTTCCCTAATGCCAAGCCTACATTTCCCTTACTAGAGTTTAAATTTGTTGTTTTATGTCTTACCCAGAAGTGGAAAAGAGGTTTTTTCAATCAGT
This sequence comes from Corapipo altera, assembly GCF_003945725.1. Lineage (NCBI taxonomy): Eukaryota > Metazoa > Chordata > Aves > Passeriformes > Pipridae > Corapipo > Corapipo altera. The sequence goes on from NW_020884872.1 coordinate 11,870,322, forward strand.
GATTGTTTCATATATGTTTAATGAAGCATTTAGGATGAAAGGTGACATATCATAATAATATGTCACCTTTATAAATATTTCCTGCTAATACATACTTGACATTGTATTAATTTATTTCACTCATCTAATTTCAGTAGTATGTAGTTGACTTCAGAGCAGGAATGTAACTGAAAAACTGGACAACAAACTTGCATGAGGTGTATCATTTGCATCCAACACTTTAACAGCTGTCTCAATCATCCTCAATCAGATTTGTAAATTAGATGTTTTTCTGTTCTGTATAGCTCAGTAGACAATATATGGACACATTATTCGGGACAAAAACTTACAGCCAGCAATAGAAAAGTCAGAGAACATAATTTATGTTTTTCAGAGGCAAGGTTAATTCCAGGTTACCAAGGGAATATTTTAAGCACTAAGTTATTCTTCCCTTTCTCTGCCTTACTGGGTCAGTTACATATTGAAATTAAACAGTTCCCACTGGAGAGTTTGAGGAAAACACGAAGTAAGCTTTACAACCCAGTGGGATCAGGCTACTAAAGGTAGGAAGATGGGTTAAAATCCTGTATCTAGAGCTGGTAGGAGATTCATGAATCTAGATATTTCCTTCAAAAAATTAGTGTTGTAATTAGAAGGCAAAGTGAAAGGCATAGTTGTCCCATTTCTCTGTGTGAAAAGGCAAAAGGCTGTCATGTTCAGCTCTCAAAAAGCTTTGCAAGGATTTTCCAAGTTCTTTAAAATCTATATAAAAATTATGGCAAAAGTCAACAAAATTATAAATGGATAAACTAGACATTAGCCATTTTTTTATATTAACTAAAAGCTATTCTAAAGCTAAACTATGAATGTGAATGGTAAACATGAAGTGAGATAGGAAATCAGAAGACAAGGAAACTGATAAAAAAATGGAACATTTCTGTCATCATACTTGTCATAGTGTGTGTTTTATATTAATACTAGGCAACTGGGCATCCTGAAAGGGTGAAGTGCTATCCTTTCACCCGAGACTCCAGGTTGAACCATGTCACCACTGTTACCTGGGTCCTCTTGTTGAAGGAAAATTGATATTTGGTACTTGTTTGAAGCCAAGTCACTGAATAAACCTCCCTTGGTCAGGGGTTCAAGAGATGTTAACTGGGCTAACTCGGTGGAACCTAGGTCACCCATTTACCTACAGTGTGGTTTTTTATATGCAGAACTTTGTGCAGAAATCCATATAATTTTTCACTAAACTTAAGTAAGACTTAGTGACTTACAGTGCCAAGGGCAGAACAGTAATAGATACTGATACTTAAAATGGAATCTTTATCTCCCGTTTAAGAAACTCATATAGGGGAAGTAGAGCATGAATGTCAGTACTTCAGGGAGAGATGGGTAAATTCAAGCAGATATTATTTTAGTCATGACAATCAGGTATATTTAATAAATAAATGGGGTCAGGATACATCAGCCTTGGGAACACAGAAAGTGAAGAATGGAGAGACAAACCAATAAAGAAACATCAAGAACTCTGGGATTTCTTATCACTTATTTAATTTTATTTCAGTTCTTGCTGGGTACAATATGAATTCAGACATAATTGCAGAAAAACATTGAAGTACTACTGGGCCATGCATTTGTGAGGAAACAGATGTTCATGGTTCTTAAACTGCAAACATTCCAGGCCACTAACATGAATGCTGTGAGCTTACACCTCTCTTGGCTTTATCGATATCAGTCCAGTCTAGCCATACTCAGCCAGTAACAGTTCACAGAATCACAGAATATGCTGAGTTGGAAGGGACCCAAAAGGATCATCGAGTCCAACCCCTGGTCCTGCATAGGACTGGGCCTAAGAGTTGTACCATGTGCATGAGAGTATCATCCAGAGGCTTCTTGAATTTTGGCAGGCTTGGTGCTGTGACCACTTCCCTGGGGAGCCTGTTCCAGTGCCCAACCACCCTCTGGGTGAAGAATCTTCTTCTAATATCCATCCTAAACCTTCCCTGACACAACTTCAGGCCATTCCCTCGGGCCTTGTAACTGATCACCACAGAGAAGAGATCTGTTCCCACCCTTTCTCTTCCCCTCCTGAGAAAGTTTTAAATGCATTGAAGTCTCCCCTCAGTCTCCTCCAGGCTGAACAGATCAAGTGCCCTCAGCCGCTCCTCATATGGCTTCCCCTCCAGGCCCTTCACTACCCTCCTTTGGACACTCTCTAATGGTTTAATATCTTTCCTATATTGTGGTGCCCAAACCTGCACACAATATTTAAAATGAGGCTACCCCAGTGCAGAGCAGAGCAGGACAATCCCCTCCCTTGACCAGCTGGGGATACTTTGCCTGATGCCCCCCAGGACACAATTGACCCTCCTGGCTGCCAGGGCACTGTTGACTCATATTCAACTTGCCATTGACCAGGACCCGCAGATACCTTTCTCTGGTACAGCTTTCCAGCAGTTGTCCCATCCCACGTGCAGAATCCAGCACTTTCCCTTGTTGAACTTTATATGATTGGTGATTGTCAAGTCCACTAATTTGTCAAAATCTCTCTGCAGGGCCTCCCTGCTTCTGAGGGAGTCAACAGCTCCTCGCAGTTTTGTGTCATCTACAAACTTGATTAGTATCCCTTCCAGTCCTGCATCCAAGTCATGTATGAAGATCTTGAAGAGCACAGGGTCTAAGACGAAGACCTGCAGAACCCCACAGGTCACTAGTCTGATGTTACTATCACCCTCTGTGCTCGACCCATGAACCAGTTGCTCACCCACCACATGATGTGTTCATCCAGCTGTGTGCTGGACTTCTGTGAGATAATTACAGTACATTGTTTTGGGTCTATTTTTTTTTCCTTGGCAACTATTCCTGTCTTCTTCGACCTAAATCTTTTAGTAGGTATCTCTGTTGTTACAGAAACTAAAGGATACTATTTATGTCTCCGTAGCACAGAATTCCTTGTATGGATGCTAGATGGGATGAAATATGTGTAAATGACAACATCTTTCGAGAGCTTGATGAGCTAACTGAAAGCTGAAAAATACATGGGTTTGAAAATATGACTTTTACCTCCATACATAAATGTATTTAGTATATTTCCACAATACAGCTGAGATAGACAAAATAACAAGACTTACGAAATTTTTTTATTGCAATTTATTTTTCAACAATCAAATGTTGTTTTCATGGTCTCATATAAATTCAGTCAACAAACATTCTTCTTTTTTCTACTATATTCCTCAGCATAATGCAGCCTTCTGGAGGCATGTTATTAAATGTAAACTTTTTTTTTTTTCCAAAACTCAAATATCTGCTGAATTTTTTTTAAAAAACAGTTGCTTTAACATGTGTGAAAATAATTCTTCACTCTCAAAAAGGGCTGAACCACTTCTCTAACACCTGTGAGACAATTGCCTTTCAAACAGAACAGAAGCTTGGTGTATTCTAAAAGGAAAGGTAACAGTTGCATAAGACTAGAAGACACTGAAAAGTGATTAATGGAATTAGAAAGTTTGCAGTTTTAACTGCAGATGCTATTACTGATCCTGCATAGGAAATCCCATGGAACTGATAAATTAGTAAAAAAAACCCTGCTCCTTATCAATGAAAACAGAGTACAAAATTTACAATTGCATTTCTCTTTAGGTTTGTACATATTTTATAGTAGAAAAGTTCTTGGGGTAGGAAAAGTAACAGCACTGAACATCTTTCAGTGAGCACGAACATATGTAATACATGAAACTGTGAATCTTTACCTGAATTCTAACCAGCATGGGTATGCACAGTGTGTGTAAATGTAAAAAGGAAAGAATATTCTAAACACATGTGCCTTTTCAATATCAGCAAACAGTACTAAATGCTTTGGACCATCTCTTTATGTAGTTGTCTATAAGAAAGAACACTATAAAACTTCCTAATCTGTATTTGTCCTCTTCCTATAAAAGACTGATGGTCACTGCTAAAGGGTTGGACTTGGCAGGCACAAGACAAAAATTATATGCTTTGAAATTTTTTCTAGCAGCAGCATCTGGTTCTTGTGTTGACTTTCTGCCTGATTCCACTTTCACCTCTTATGACAGATAGAAATAGTTATGGATTGCTGAGAGTTTATATCATTTGAAGAACAGTTTTTCAGGTCTCACTCTATATATTTTTCGGTAATATGTTCACATAAGGGTTTTGCAGTAGATATTCTAGAATAACCACATCAGACAGCTGGTTTCCATTTCCTCTTTTAACTGTGACTCTGTTACTGTTTTCTGCATAAGTATTCATGTTGATTTTACTCAGTTATTTTTCTAGTAACATTTTTTATTTCTTCTAAATTTCTTCTTGAATTAAAAGTCTGGTCACCAATATAATTTGGCTTGTATTTACATGTAGTTTGCATTGTGGTTGTTTGGTTCGTACTTTTGTTTGGTTTTATTTTACCTGTGTGTGTGTGTAACCATTTTTTAAAAATTATTAGAAAATAAATGTAAATGAAAATTACTTATAGTTTTAAATGTCCTTCTAAAAATGTGTATATTTTTCTTCTACTGGATTAAAATAATTTTAATAGACAGCTGAAAATTAATTCCACTAATACATAAAGAATGTGATTGCCCTCCACACATCTAACGCAGTTGTTACTCGGTTCTAGTAATGTTGTTAGTCACATCCTACTATTAACATCATAGAATCATTGAATGAGTTGGGTTGGAAGGGACCTTTAAAAGTCATCTAATCAAATCCCACCTAGTAGTGCCTGCACACAGAACATCAAGGCCATCTGATAAAACAAATAATGATTGGCAAGGCCTCTATATGTATTTTATTCAGCTTCATACTTACTGCTACAAAAAATTTTACTTCTGAAGTGTCACTTTTTCTATGCCTCTGTCCAGGATCTGAAAATCTGAAGCGTACCTACTAGGCTGAGTTAAAACTGACAACTGGAACCATAGCTATTTAAGCCAAAATAGGCTGCTAGATCATTGATGATTAATTACAGAAGATACTTAAGCCCTAAGGGTTACATAATTTTTAAGGAAAAAGCATTACTATAAGGAAATCTTACCATCATTGACACATTGACACAGCATGGCAAAATTTATGACCTTATCTAGAACTGCAGGAAGCTGTCATTTTCCCATCCACTCACTGATGATTCTGGAGTTGCCAAAGCTGAGGCTTTGCACCAGCTGGTCTTCTCCTCTGTAATGGGTTGGCCCCAAATGGCAGCCAAACTCCCACCTAGCTACTCTCTGTCTGACCTCAGAAGGATTGGGGGAAAAGTAGAAAGAGCAGAAAAAAGAAAGTCCAGATATAAAGAAGTGAAATAGGACATCAATTACCCAGTTTTTGGAAATTAAGTAAATTTATTGGAAAAAAAAAAGTACAAACAATAAAATGTAGGAGACACCTTTCGCCTCCCTTTCCCATGCTCAACTTCACACCAGAATCTTCTCCTTTCCTCTTGCTATTGTAGCAGGCTACACTCAGTCCTTTCAGTGAGGCAAGGAACTGCACAGGACAGAAGGATGTTGTGATTAGAACATAATGGTTTCTCTCTTCCACTCCTCATACTTTTTTTCTGTTCTGGCTTTCTATGGGTGGCAGTTTCTTCAGCAATATCCATCTGCCCTGATGCTAGTCCTCCATGGGTTGCAAGGAACACATGCTCCATTGTGGAGAATCTCCTTCTCCTCCTCCTCTGACCTTTGTGTTCCCTCTGCTGTTTTTTTTCACTTTTTTTTTTGTGGTATTTTTATTTGGTTTGGGTTGGGTTTTTTTGTTTTGTTTTGATTTTGGTTTTGTTTTTTTATTGTCTTCTCTCACTGTGGTACTTTTGCCCTTAAATATGTTTTCTCAGTTGGCACCAGCTTGGCTGATGGACTCAGCTGCATCCTGTGGTGGGTTCATTTTGAAGCCAGCTGGAACCATCTGCATCCAGCAAAGGGCAGTTCATGGCCTCTTCTCTCAGAGGCCACCTCTACAGCCCTGTGTTACTCACACCTTGTTTGATGCACCGGATACAAGACCTAAACCCCTTTTTTAATTCAAATACCCTCAGAGGAAGCAGAACTGTTGGTGATACTGAAAGTTTGATTCTAGTTGAAGTGGTGGAACATACACACAGCTTTAAAAAGCAGATTTCCTTATTGAACTGTTTAAGTCTGATATTCATAACCTACTTTTGAAAACCTTGGGAATCTGATAGTATTAAAGGCAACAGCAGAACAGTATGCCTCAAATGTATTTGTTTGACTATAGAAGTATTTGTGAATATCGTCCTGGATAAATACCTCATTAACATTAGATCTGTCTTTGTTTAGCTCATTACTAAAAATTCCAGATTAATTTTATTAATTTTAAGTAACACAGAATTCAATAATATTCTTACTTTCTATAATAATTTTAAAATTTCCTGGAAATATTAGGTAATTTTATAGGATATTACTTTAAATGTATGTATATATAAATTGTTCTTTCCGGGCTGCTTATTTAATTGTTCCATCTTTTATTGAGTTTAATTTTTGCAAGTAAATATGTTAAAATTGATCATTTGTAATAAGGCAATGATTTTGCTATAAAATGTGCTACTTCTACTGCCCTTGCACTGCCCTTTATATTGCCCCAGTTCTCTCCTAGCTGGGACATGCATTTTTAAATGTTGCACCCATTGTCTCTAAATAGAAGACAATATATGTCAAAGTATGTAACATGAGGTAATGCATTGAATTATACTGCTATGCCACCTACAGCCACATGTATGCATTTCTGTCAGAAAACCTTTTTCCTTAAGGAAAAATAATTACATGAAAAGCAATCTAATCTAAAAATGCAGTGTCTTCTATGTGTGTTCTCTGTTTTTCATGCAAACATAGCACTGGTGAAAACATACTGAGCTCTCAATGGTTTATAAAGGGAAATGAATTGATTGGTCTTATTATATTTTCAATCAGAAAAGCCTGAAAGAAAAAAAAAACAAACTAAAAAACAAACTAAATATACTGCATACTGCTTCTACATTGTTTTTATGCAATGAATAAAGTTTTAAGGCTTTAATGTTTCTGTCCTAAAATTGGTTATCTTTCCAGTCCTCATTTACCCTGTACATAAGATTGATAGAAATAGTTTTTTTAGGAACTAGAAAGGTTTATATACTCTGTGCCATACACACTTCAAATGAAAGTATGATGTGTAAATAAATACGTGGAATAATTGATATATCAGGGTTTTCTTCATGTTTACCATTCTTTCCTTGTTGAATATAATATTGGATTTTATGTAGAAGATTTACCATAGCAATTCTGTAACCAATTAAATTTAAGACATTTTTCTCCTCTTAAAATATAATTGCCTGAAGAAAAATGCAGCCCAGAATAACACAAACTAAAAGCAGTGTTCCTTAAAATTTCACAAAGATGGTCAGTCTCTACTTAGCAACAAGACAGAGCTTTAGCTATCCTTGCATTACTGCCTGTTGTGATTCTCATGAGCTGCTGCTAGTGCTGCAATTTCTCTTCCTTAAATGCCCTGAAAAACACTCTCAGGCTTCAAAGTACAGCTCCTTAAAAATATATTTGTTTTCCTTAACAAAAAAACTGTGTCTCTGAATGCGAAATGTTAGAAATCTTGCAAGTAGTGGAATTTACAAAGGAACATTTTTTTTCAGCTGGAATAGGCTTAGTCTGCAGCACTGCAAAGACACAAACCTCAACCAAAGTGGGACTTTGTGTTTCTGATTTCCATCTTATTAAGATTGCCAGGATGTATTTTCATAGCATGCTGTAAAAGTATAAAATTCATTATTTCCTTCACTCCCTTCCATCCTCCCTTCTTTCCGCCTTTTAGCTCAGTGGTGTGGAGCATGACAGCACCTTTAATACTGTCTGCTTACAATAAAGAATTAGAACTGCTGTGTAAGGAAATCCTGAATCTCCATATCAAAGAGGGAAGGTTGATAGCTTTAAGGAAATGTCAGTGTATCATTGATGTACTTAAAAGAAGATCCAGTAGCACACCCATGTCTAAGGTCCCAGTGGGCTTGGTAAATGGCTGGAAAGTGTCACTCAAGCTGAGTTGAAGCCAGATGAGTCAAATGTCAGCGCTGTTAGTACTGTGTTGGAGCAGAGCATTCAGGGTAGCAGTGTTAAAGCATTGCTTAAGGCCATTTTGTACTAGGTGTGGAAACTGTGTGGGGAGTTACCTTCACACCACCGAAAATTATTCCTGTTGAACAAAAAAATTGTGGGGACTTCTACAAACTTAAAGACATTCATAGAGTTTGGCTTGAACTGAAATAGGAAAGAAATTTGCATCAGATAAGGTTGAAGAGTAGCAAAAGAGTGAAGTAGTCATGCCCCTATAGGACCCAGTGATATTTTCAGCCACAGATACTTGAAAGCTTGTTGCTGGCACTGTATGTTTGGTAAGTTGTTCGAAGGACAAAGAAAGTGTAGTCTTCCAAAAGACATGGTATGGGAATAGAAGGGAAGACAAAAGACTGCAAAGGAAAGACAACAGATTCATTGGTGTGTCTGTAACGAAAGGGAACTGGAGCAAAACACAGGTGAAGACAAAAGAAAGGGCCAACAGGTGTAATGCAGAATCACAGAACAGTTGGAGGTAGAAGGGATTTCTGGAGGTCATCTAGTCCAATCCCCAGCTTAAGTAATTTCACCTGGAGCAGCTTGCAAAGGGTTGCATCCAGGTGGGCTTTGAAGAGCTCCAGAGAAGACTCCACAACCCATCTGGGCAACCTAATCCAGTGCTCTGTCAACCTCAAAGAAAAGAATTTTTATGTCATACTCACCTCATATTCAAATGGAACTTCCTGGTTTCAATTTCTGTCCACTGCCCCTTGCCCTGTCACTGGGAACCACTGAAAAGAGTCTGACACAATCCTTCTGACACCCACCATTTAGATATTTGCATGCCTAATGCTCTTGAACAACTTAATTTAAATCAAAAAAAAGCATAAATTCTCATTAGTGGAGGAAACTAAATGATCAAGCTTGGAGGGTAGTGGTTAATGGGACATACTTTGGAGTAGCAAGTGGAGTACTACCATACTCTGTCCTGGGGCCTGTCCTGTTTCAAACATTTTTAACAGACATGGCAGCAATGAGACCCTATTCATCAGTTATACAGAAAACTCCCAAGTCGAAAGGAAGTGTGCCACTAAGGAAGACCTAGACAGGACGTGGGGATGGGCCAAAAGGAACCATAAGCAATTCAACGAGGACAATTCAGAGGCTGCCTGACAGTGCTGCAGGTTGGGCACTGAGGGACTGGGAAGATGATCTGCAGAAAAGGCCCTGGACCAGTAGGTTAAGATGACCAACAGCAGTAGCAGCATTGCAGACAGCAGATCAAACAAATTGATGGTATCCACTACTCAGCAATCTTGAGACCACATTTGGGTACTGCACCTGGTTTTAGTTCCCTGGATACAAGAAAGGCATTGAAACCAGGACAAGTTCTTAGGAGATCACAAAGGTTGACTGTCATGGGTTTACTTGTCTCTTCCCCCTGGGGCTAAAGTGGTTAATTCCAGGGTCGACTTCCGATGCAGACAGCCAATCGAAAGCTGTAGTAATGCCTCTGTGAATTACATATTTAAGTAGCCAGAAGTGAAGGCTTGTGGCACAGAAGAAATTAGAGCTGGGCTCTGCAGGGCCGGGCCCCTGCTCCCCTTCTCTCCCCTTCCGGCCCGGGGGGCAAGCGTGGCACTGAGGCCGAGCCGGGCCCCTGGCCAAGGTGTGCAGCAGAGTAGAGAAGAAATTCCAGAGAGTGAGAGAAGAGCTGCCTGGGAGAGACCCCTGTAAAGGGGTGGTGGCCATAACCCTGGGTCCCCGGCAGCTACTGGCTTGGAGCAGAGAGGTCCCTGCGGAGTGGCAGCAGCGCACGGCACAGAATGTACCCGGGAGCAGAGCAGAGAAGCACAATCAGCACTGCTACCACTGCTGCTTGAATTTGCAACAGAGAGTGGGAGAGAAGCCACACAATGAGCAGGTTTATTCTGAGTGGAACTCTGGTGAAAATTATTGGGGTATAAAAAGACTGAGCTGAACTCCAGAAATCTGTGACCTGGGGGAGGTTGTGGACCCGACTTGGAGGGGTCCCCTGGGAGGGACCCCCATGGAGCAGGGAATTAACACAGAGCTTTAACTCCCTGTGACATGTGGTGATGATCATGGTGATGTGAGTTGTCCCCTCGCAGCCCATGAAACGACCTCGGGAGGGTGCAAAAACCCCCACGCCCCAATTGGAAGAGAGACTTTAGCTATTGCCCTGAGAGTTTCTCCTCCTGCATTGGCCAGGGGGCTGAGGAGTGGTAAAAGTGTGTTTAATACTGTTTATTTTATTACTTTTTAGTTTCTATTCTGTTAACAATAAATTTTAATACTATTCCTCACGTCAAGTCTCTCTTGCCTGTTGTGAAACCTCTCTCAACTTGTAGCAATTTTGAGGGGGTTTGAAAAATTGGGCCAGAGTAAACCCATGACACTGACCGAGCTCTAGCGCTTTCAGGTAATTTATACCTTGGTAACTTAACAAAAATACTCGGGGATGTATTGCATGACCAGGTATTCAGCAGTCATAGTTATAGTAGAGCTTGGCAAGCAAGTGAGAAGCACCAGTAAAGCTATTTTCAGACTCTCAGATTTTAAGATAATGAAAAACCTGGAAGATGAAGACATACAGATATACCACCTCATTTTACAAACAAAAGTTCACAGATTCCTCTTTTAAGTTGAATAAACATTCAGTTTTTGAGAGCATTTTTTGGACATGTAATTTTAGTTTGAGAATTCAAACTCACAGAAATAAAATGTCTTTTACTCCAAGCAATAAATTTTTTGAGATTCAGAATTTATAAACTGCTCTAGTCACTTTATAAAAAGATTCTCCTGCAGAGGACATGAAAATTTTCAGCAAATGATAGAGCATGGAGTGTATCTATGGAATAGCACTCATAGTGAGCTAAGGTTAGGAACAGGAGGAAAAATGTGTAGAAATTTTATTACAGTGGAAATAGATTATATATAATGGTATTATTTTTTTCTCATCATGTTTCCTTCTTTCTTTGACTTAAATCATACTTTCTGGCTGCCTGTGGGTAAATTTGAAAACTCGTAAGCTCTTTTTTTCTCTCATGTCAGGGAAAAAAATTTCATAGGCGAACCTATCCTATTACAAAACCTGTGTCTGTCTTCAACGTCTTTCATAACTTTCTCTTGGGCAAAGTTCAGAATCAATATTCTACCCTTGCATTTCTTAGTCTTATTGGATGGCCTTGAGTGCACAAGCTAACATTTTATTGTTAATTTTGTCTATCACTTAGGTTCCATGTTTTTGTCCTGTCCTAATTCTGCTACCATTTCAAATGCCTCTTCTAATTCTACTCAAGGTACTCTCAAAATTTCTGCAGTAGATCACCAAGATTTTCTACTGTAATCCTGGATTTCTTTCCATCCTCATTTTCACTTGAAAAAATTCATCCAGTTCCTCTCCTTCTCTGGGCCTGACTTCCTGTGTCTGAGCTAAAATTCATATGTAGGTCACCTCAAAATTCCTAAATTTCATTTGAAGATATCTCTTCTCCCTCATTTCACATATACTGTGAACACCATCAACGTCTTGTCAATCCAAAATTACTGCTTAGATGTTATACATGATTTCTTCAGAGACTGCAATTTTTCTGCATATGTTTAATAAAATGTGCATTTTCATTGTCATTTATCTCATCTTCTTAGGCGTTTATTATCTCACATTTCAATTTCTACTCTCTCTGCTGTCGCCCGAAAAGGTTTAACTGTGTCTAGAGCAACAGATCAATTATCAGCAGTCAGTCCATGTCCAGCTATTTTTTTGCCTTTCAGATGTTTAAACAAATATATTAGTGAGATTTTACTTTTAAATACTCAGAGAATCACTTCACTGACTTATATTTTGTCTCAGTTTTGTCTCTTGCCTGTTCCACGCTTACAATCACAGACAGAGAGTATAATAAGATCCTTCTCTAACAATTTAATTCACTATACTTTTCTATATTTTTATTTCTGTGCTATAGCCAACTTCCCTTCCCTTCATACTGAAATTTTAAATTAATCCTTACGCTCCTGATTTTTTTGAAAATATCTGCACTACTATTCCTAATGCAGTCAACATTTTTGCAGGATAAATAACAAGTAACTGTAATATTGCTATTACTATAATGACACTATTAGGGTCTATGGTAAAGATTTACAGAAGTGGAGACAAATAATTTTCAAAACAGATTACTACATTGTTGCTTTGTTTAAGAAGAGATTACAGTGTGTTCTTTTTTTATGCTGTCATAGAGCAGAGAAGAATTAGCTACATTTATCATGAGCTCCTATCATTAAGCAAGAGAAGGTGGAGAAAAAATAAAGGAGTAGATGGGGAACAGGAAAAGGAAAGAGTTGGGAGATAAAAGGAGAGAGAGGATCAGAATGTATTTTGACAAGTTTTTCTGAGGTATTCAAGTCATTGCTAACTGCAGATGCCATTTGATCCTTAACTTTCATTATATTATTAATTCTGAGAAGACATATGTGAACTCAAAAGCAGAAAACCAGAAGTACCACCTTGAGTAATTTTTTCCTGAAGTTCATTTCATTCTAGCAAACATTTTTTTTTTTGGTTTATGTTCTGCTTCTCCAGTTCATAAAAAACCAAAATAACAATCTTCATTGAGAATTAATAACTCATTATCTTGAATTAAATCCATAAATTTCTACCCTCTGAATGCAGCACAAATTCCAATGTGTTTTCTAGATCAGTCAGAGATCATCCACAGCAGATTTACCAATGATAAATACTGGGGAGGATTTTTTTCTCTCTTTCAGAGCTTTGGTGAAGATCCTTACTTTCTTATCTGTCTGCTATCATTCCAGCATGAATGTCCTATGTCAGGATGGAAACTGTCAAAATGTTGGCTTGTTGGCTCAGCCTGGAGTGTATTTTAATAAAAGTAAAATCATACATTGCAACATTCTTCATTGTGTTCACTGTAATTTAATGTGTAGATTCTCTTATGTTATTGTTTTTTTCCTGTGATTAAGTAGTTTGACATAGATTAAAGCTTTGTTGTTTAACAGTGGTGTGTAAGCAATGTCAAGGGAATTAAACTGAAAAAGAAGTATTCAGTTACAAAGACATTGCTGAAACTAAAATGCCCTTTTGTCAGGGGACATATTAGTAAATCAGTATATCTACTGCGTGTCTTTCAGGGACAGAACAAGACATTTATACTCTCCTAGGGATTATATGAATTCACTAAATAATCTACCACTATGTATGTAAATATGATTAAAATGAGGGGACAAAAATAAATTAAAACACAGGGAAAAAAATCACTGCAACCATAGCAATATAATAAGATTGGCTTTAACAGATCATATTACAAATATGTGCCAAAAAAACCCCAAGCCCTATTGCGAATGTGAAAAACACATTTGAAAATGTTAAAAATAAAGGGAATATAAACCCACCCTTTCTGACTGCTTGCCCTAAGAGGATGATCTGCTTGTTTTGGTCCACGAACACCAGTTTCCCTGTGTGTTGAAACACAAGGCTGAGCTCCAGTGATGAAGTGAATGACTCTTCTTCACAACCTGCCACTAGCAGTTACGGAATGATAGTATCAGACTGTGGAGAAAATTGAACAGCACCTTATTTCCGAAGGAGGCACAACAGCTGCACCAAGAGAGCCTCAGGTGTTCTTGGAAGAAGCAGGTAAAGCGAGGACATGGTCTGGATTACTAAAAAGCCTCAGAGGGATAACAGTAATTCCAGAGAAGCAGAAGGGTAGGGGATGCTCTTGGGAAGTCTTGGTGTATTATTGAGCCCTTTGCATTGATCTCTCTGAGTGACAGGTACAGATGGATTTACATTGCTTGTCTGACTGTACAGTGGAAGTTTCAAAACACTACAGTGAGAGAATGAGGACAAGTAGGGCTTTACCTCTGGTGTTGATGCACTTGTGGCCGGGTGGCAGAAAGCTGGTAGTGAGATGTGAATCAGGGCTGGTGATTTTACTGCACACCTGCAGCACATTCAGCTTTTTAGGGGAGGTATCTGATCACACCATTGTTAGGGAGAAAACAGATCTCTTCTGTAAGAACATGAAACAATTATTTTATTGTCTGTCCTTGATTTCAGGGGTTACTTTTTTTTCAAAGTCAAGTTGTTTGCATGTGATTTCATGCAATTATACCAGTTTCTTATTTGTATTTTGGAGGAATTTAATTAAAAAAAAAAAATCAGTTACATGTGTACAGGACTTTCTGTGTCACAGGGGAGGTTTATGCTTTTGAAATTTGAAAATGGAAAATTAAATCCACTTACCCTTTTCAAAGGGAAGCTACTATGGGAGATATTTAAGATGGCTTAAATCATCTGGCTTTTTCAGTGGCTGTCATCAACAAAGGCATTTAAGACTTCATTTGCAAGCTTTATCTTTAATGTAAAATGGCAGCAATTGATATTTAAAGCTGCCTGGTACAATACCCTGTATGATACAAGCAGAAGCCACAAGAATCTCTTAGGTGGAATGAAAACTTATTTCTTTCAGCTGTCCAGAACTAAAAAGGTTTGGTATAAGAAATGTATGCATTCTCTCAGCTTGAATTCAAAAAACAGAGTTGCTAAAAGGTTAGATATTTTATATTTTTTGATTGTGTTTTGATTGTGAGAGAAAAGGGAGTTGATCACAGGGTACGAGTAATTATTATTCAATACAGGGGTTTTTAACAGTGTAGAAAACTTGTAGTGAAAGGTTTTAAAATTACTCACAGACAAATGATTTTATTTTATTTTATATAATTAGATTTAAATCATTACTGTTTCCAGCATGAGCAGTCAGTTGGGCCAAAGAAAAATCTATGCAAATGAGTTTTGTGTTTGCTTTATTGTAAGCTTAATCTCATAATGATCATGGTTTTGGTTAATACTTAACAAGTACAGGTAAGAAAATATTCATCAGTAATCACACTTCTCATTAAATAAGGTAGTGATAGTTAAGCTATTGTGCAATTTTTTTCTCTTTATGTTAAAGAGAAAAATGTAGCTGTAAATGCTCATTTTTTCCTTTTCTGTTTAACTTGCGCATTCCTCTACTTATTACCTGCTTCATCTTGATGTTTCATGAGTGTGTGTGTGTGCATGTGCGTGTATCTGTGTGAACTGCATTTATTTACCTTCTGTTTATTTGGAACATATGAATGATAACAAGCAGCTGCTGAAGGAGAGCATTCCACTGCATCAATTAATGTTCCATGCTAAAAAAGAGATTTGCATTCTCCACACCAGTCTTGTTATAAAATAATTAATTTGATTCAAATGCTATATTAAGTATGGCAAGGAGGTTTTTGGAATAAAGTTAAGGAGGAACTAGACTGCAGCCTTGGGAAGCCTAGAGCAAGTTTTGTACTGCACCTTGAAACAAACAGCTCTGACTAAAGAGTAAGTTAGTCTATCTCTTTGATGGCTGTATTACCAAGTCAAAGTCTTCAGGGCCTCGTGAGGGTTCAATGACAGAGAATATTGTAGTAGCTAGATGTAGGACACATAGAATTTAGGCTTTTTGATCAAGTTGTAATAAACAGCTTTAATTAACTGGGCTTCCCAGAGGGGATTAAAGAGCAGTGAAGAACTCTTTGTTTTATTATTTAAGATTCAAACTACTGCTTCCATTAGGCATATTCAGAGTTTATAGTTATGATCCATTATGGGTTCATTGCAGCAGAGATTGCATATGCAGTATACCTGATATGTTTTCCTTCTTTGGCTTGGTAAAAATAAAAACCTTCAGGACCCATCTGTGTTTCAGAACAGCTATTAAGTAGTCATGCTCTTCTTTCCCTTCAGACACATCTGTTGACTCACAAGTAAAGACAAGATAAAAAGAAAGAGAAATAAGAAATTTATACTGGTGATGTGCTATATTCCCATTCTGAAATCTATTTTAATTTGAATCTCTCTTCTATTGGGTAACCAACCATAAATGGTCATTTTTTTGTGTATGGAAGATCACCATTGGAGGAGTTCTGATAGATCTTTAAGATCTTAGAGGCGTTGCATTCCTCCCCACAATTTTTGGCAGGGATGGTTTGTATCCTACACTCCATTTCAACATGCATTGTTACTAGGTTACCTCACACTTGTTAAAGACACCACAGGAGTGTGATTAGATATTGCTCCATGAGTTATTAGAGCAAACAAAATCCATAATTCTCCCAGTGACTGTGTAAAAAGGAATGCAGTGGTGTCTCCTTAGCTAATCAATGTTTTGGAACAGCATTACATAGATCATTCCAAGGGGCTTAGCTTCCTGACTTGTAACCTCACTTTGCAAGTACACAGGTACTTAATTTTACGTGCATACTGACAATTAAACAACTTGAACTATTGTCCTGATAACAGCAATAGCTTTTAAGAATTAACAGCTGACCTCTGTACTGAAAAGCAAAAAAAAAAAACAAACCAATCCTTTTAACGTATTTTCATAAATAAATATTTGATTGAGCTGTTTAAAAAGTATTTTCTTCACATTGTATAGTGAAACTTGAAATTTACCAGTAAGTATGAACAAATACAGACTGAAACAGGGGATTCCAAGGTGGTTTGTCAGCTGTCAATTGACTAGTATTGCTAGACACCCTTAAATACTCCATCAAATTATTTTCAAATGTGAAATATGTTGCAGGGACTTCTAGCTCTTTAAAGAGAGTTTTGTGAAGTTTTAGTAGAGAGTTGAAGTCCTCAGAAGTAAAATAAATAAATAAATAAAACAAAAGGAATAGACTTACGAACATATTCCAGGTCACCTTTCTTTAAAGACATAAATTCAATGTGAAACTTCAAAATAATGGAGCTCTATTACTCTTACAGGAAAGTTTCCAAATGCTAATAAGGAATACTCTCCCAGCAGAATTAGGCTCACACCCAACAATCAAAAGGTGAGATAGAGAAAGGAGGGAAAAACTTTAAGGAGAAAAAAATTGGAAAGTTTTATTTTATAGTGACTCAGAGAATTTAAAAAAAAAAAACACACCAATATTCATCCTTTGATATATCACAGTGCAACTGCTTTATGAGCAAGATTCTTGCAGTACAAGATATGATTTTTTCAACCTGTATGTAATTGTTTCTCTTTTGATTGTGAAACAACTCAATGGGACTAAACCTAGTTAACATATAAATAGATACAAAAAAAAACCCCAGGTCATAATAAAATATGTATAATAAAAAAAAAGTGAAGTTAAGGTAACATTTTCCCTCTTAATCCTGTATTTTGTCTTTTGAACTGTGATTAACAGGGATAGGTACTCATTCAAACCCGTTCTCACTGAAGCTAATAGCAAATCTCTTTCTGGCTCCAGGAGCACAAAGCAAGATGATAAGAAGCCAAAGACTCAATAAAGGAATGTGACACTTCGGCATTTAATTCTGAATAGTGTTGGTGGTTTTTTTGATACTGGAATTGCAGCATCAGAAAATCCACCTGCAATTTGTATCTTTACATCACATTCTATAACAAACAAATACCTTTCCTGAAGGAAATACAGCTGAGAAATAAGAGAAAAGTGGGACCAGGAAAAAGAGACAAAGTGACTTGCTTGAAGTCTTGAAGCAAGGCAGTGGAAGAGCTGAGAAAGATCCTCCTGAGCAAGGATACCTGCTGGACAACACAGCCTCCTTGTACCAGTGGTCACAGACTACAGCTGTATTATCAAATTCAAAAAGGGGGGTGTCAAAAACATAGACTGAGACAAATAGTAATCCTGAAGAGGAAGCTGGCATGATAAAACATCAGTCATCAAAGAACTAGTGCTTATGCAGATAAAGAAATTTGTAGTGGTGATGTTAGACAAGCTTGCTAAAGCAAGCAATGAGAAGCCTATTTTGCCTGAACTATTTAATATTAAGAAGAGTATTCAGAGGTCTTTTTCAGTGAAATTCTCCTGAATTTACTTGGAATTAACAAAATAGTTTCATAGAATTTTTCTTTTTTTTTTATTTTTATTTTTAAGGTTACAATATCTCTATAAATACTTCTTGAAGACATCCTTCTAGGAATCTATGAGTTTATAAAGAAATCAGTATATGATACATTAAGAAATGCAATATTTTTAAAAGATATACTCTTGTTCCAATTTGAATAGAGAGAAGAATTTATTAAATGGGTTTTATTATATAATAGAAAAGGTAGATACAGAGAAAAAATGAGTGGAGGACACTGTTTACATAAAATAAGAAAAAAATGTAATTTGTTGCACTTGCACATTTTACGACACCTCTCATTTAAAAGAAAAAAAACAAAACCAAGAACAAACAAACAAAAAAAACCAAACACAAACCAACATTTAGTATTTCCTGGTTTTGTTTTGAAAAAGGCCCAAGATTTTCCTGACACCGTAGTCCAACAATATATCTGTGACTAATTTTGTCACTTTTTTTGTCTGAGACAACTTTCTGTCAAACACTTTCTTGAAGAATGGTGGAAGAAAAGGAGGAGGGTAACTTCCTGAAGGCTGTAAGCCCTGTGAGAGATGTTCCCCAGGAACATGAATACTCTTCTGACTCTCCTGGTTCCCCGGCCACAAGCTGTCACATCCCTATTCCCCTCATCCCTGGGGGTCTGGGTCTCTGAGCCCAAGGCCTGATTTCCATGAAGCATATCTGTGCAACCAGGGCTTAAACTTCTGAGAAGGCTGATTAGTTTTGATAAAACACTGCAAGAAAGTCTGCAGAATGGAGCAAGGAAGGTTTAAGAAAAGACAGTGAGAGTGGCAGACAGGGGTCTGAATATTGAAAAAGGGACAGTTCTCAAGCCATGGATTCAACAGGAAAAATGCTATCAGAAAATATTCGTAGCACTAAAGAAATAAAACAGGGATCTCAACAGCAACACTGAGGACATGTTGATGCTGACCTGCCCCTACCTGAGAGACAACTTCCTAGAGAGAAAATATGTTTTGCGTACTGTAGTGGATTTAGGAAGACAGGTTATTGTTCAGCCTGGTAGCTCGTTCTCCTTAACATCTATCACCTGCATCACCCATTAAATAATTCTTCATACTTTGAAGCTCGGTGACTTGCTTTCGAACTGTCTGCAAGCAGTAAAATGTCTGAATGAACTGCCCCAAACAGAAAGTGGCAGAAGAAAGACTTCTTCTCATCTATTCCACTGATGTGTGAGGAGACTTTACTATTAGTATTATAATTTGTCTGTTAGCCCCCTGTGTCTGTCCTGGTAGGAAATTTTTCCCACTACAGAGCAGCTGCAGTGCTGCACTGGGAATGGAAATCATATCTAGAAAGAGTAAGAGGCCAACAGGAATGGTTAAATTTCGCTTTCTCCTCCATCCTCCTCCCTGCAGATCCATGTATAGGGCAGCTTTTGGTACAAAACTGGAAAGAGGTCAGGGTCACTATGGAGTGCAACACCTGTGGAATCCCACTGATGGCTAGAAAATGAAATGCCACTGATGATCGGTGAAACATCTGGTGGTTTGTTAGAACTTCAGGAAACCATATCCCATGTGTTGCACAGGACTGATGTTTGCTGTTCTCTTAGATGACAATTGTAATTTATTGTGAGTTTATTCAGCAATCAGAAACAGGGCCACTGCCTGGACTGAGGTTTCTACATTCTAATATTGCACACATGATATAGGTGTGGTCTGATGTTTCGCAAGGTTTTTGTGAACACAGTGGATACAAGTGTCAGTCAGGTCACCAGGACTCACTAAATTAAGTTGTTTCACATTGGCATTCCACAGATTTAAATGAGTATTGCACATATGATTTCGTGGCAGATTATATCCTGGCATATCGAAAATAAAAGACTTTGTTTTTTACTTTGAGGGGGATGCTGTTAAGACAGACCTTATCTCCCAAATATAGCTTGAGAATTACGAAGTAATAAAAAATATTAATCCACAGATTGGGTTTGTATAATTTAAAAGCTTCTTTTAAATGTTTTAGGTACATTTTCCTGAGGTTTTTGCTGAGGCTTCACCGTTGTTAGTCAGAACATTTTAATAGTACTTGAACAAGTATTAAGAACCTACATGGAAAGTAAAGACTTTTGTCACATTTCTGATTCATCTCAGTGAAAAACTTGCATTTACTTATTGTATTAAGGACAGCAATTAGGGAATATGCTTCTCTGATTGTTGTCTCTATTATCACCTGAATTCAACTGACAAAAGCATTGTTATGGTTTTTATAAATTGTATTATTATTTAAAAATAAAATAAGAAATCACTAATATTTTCAGAGGAGGAGAAAGAAGTCTTTATATAGTCATGTAATGGTAAAATCGATAGCTGGGTTAAACAAACACTAATATTGATAATATATAAGTATCATAATGTGAAATAAAAAATTACTTCCCACACACCTCTTTCTTTCTACATGCTTTCCTTCAGCAACAGAAACATATAATTTCTCTAGTACATTATACAGAATGTGCACAGCAAGATATCAGAATAAATACCTGTCAATAACAGGAAGATGAAAATTGTTTTAAGAACAGTACTAAAAGGTATTTAAAGTATTTACCACTTCATCATCCTACTCCTAATGTAATTGAGAGCTAGGATAGTACAGCATATATTAAACAGTTATTTCAGGCAAAATAATACCTAGCAATTAAGCAATTTCTTAAAAAATCTTTTCATAAAGATGTTTTTCCCAAGGTATTAATGGCTGTTTAACAAAAATTGCTGAATGTGCCTATAAATTAAAAATTCAAAGTGTTTTGAGATTAATAATACATTGATATCCCTAAAGGAATTAGCTTACTTTGATTTTATAACTGATTTGTGTCCAAACTGGCAAAATAATTAATTATTTCACACTAAATTCAATACAATTTTAACAATTATGAGATATGACTGATAGTTTGACACTTAAGTTTAATGATCTCTAGTTTCTTGTAAAATGTTTTGAATTACCTCTAGTAAAATAAAATAAAATAGATATATAGTGCAATAATGTTATTGTTTTTCATATAACGAACAAAAATTTCCAGACACAATATTCAGTGGAATGTTTAGCACATATAAGATGAGTTTGAGATTTTGGAAGTAATGTGAAACACAAACAGCAGCACTGAGGACTATATAACATTTTGTATTAAATTTTGATTGCAATAAAGTCTAGTGCTATAGAAAAGAATGAAAGCAAGAGTACGTATAAGTGTGTTGTTTTGTTCTAAATGTGAAATAGAAGAAGCAAGTGTTTGGTTGTCTGTTTTGTTGGGTGGTTTTTGTTTTGTTTTGCTTTGTTTTGTTTTTTGTTAGTAGATAATGCAATATAAATTTATGGAAGTAGGAGTAATTTATCAAAAAAGTCATAGATTCATAGAATATCCTGACTTGGAAGGGACCCACAAGGATCACCAAGTCCAACTTTTAGCCCTACACAGAAGTGTTGAAGACAGTCAAAGAGTGCACTAAACACTGCCTTGTCTCTGTCCCTGTTTGTGAGGTGACCACAGTCATCCTGTTATTTCTACAGGATGATGTCATTTCTACATATGATGTTATTTCTACACTGGCTTTTGCTGTTAATATATTTTAAAAAGCTCTTTTTATTGTCCCCCACATTTCTGGCCGTCTTCAACTCCAGCTGAGCTTTGGTCATACAAATTTTCTCCCTGCAGCAGAAAGCAGCATCTCTCAGTTCTTCCCATGTCACCTGACCTCACTTCCACTGGGCATACGCCTTCCTTTTTTGCTTTATCTCCAAGAGAAGATCTCCTGTTTGACTTCCCACATTTGAGAATTGCCTGCTCCTATGCCCTTAGGAGGTGATATTTGAAAAGTGACCAGCACTGATGAACACCAGCACCTGCAAAAACATTTTCCCAGGGCACCTTACCAGTTCCCTGCGCAGCCTGAAGTCTACTCTCCTCATGTCCAGAGTTGAGCTTTTGGTCCCAGTTGATTTCCAACAAATTCAATTCTCCCATGAGGACAAGGGCAGTTGACTTGGAAGTGTCCCTTAGTTCCTCAAAGTCTGGACTATTTAGAAATTATTTATTTTAAAATTATTTGTTAACAAATCAACAACTATTAATAGACTTTTTTTTTTTTTTGGTGAGCGTGGAATAATATATAATTTAATTTAACTGAGAAACTTCTAGGAAAAGTATAGCACTTTATGGAGAATAACCATTTTTATTAAACTAGTCCAATCTATTTAATAAAGCTGATCAATCTGTATTTGGAAATTGGTTATATCTGATAATAGTACCTAATAAGAGACCACAACCTAAACTGTGTGATATTTCAAAATTAAGTGCTTTTATAAGTTTGAAAATTATATAAATGCAAAACTAAAAGCTCTTTGCCAATACAGACTTATATATGTTCATGAAGAAGAAAATAAAAGTCACTTTTATTTTAGGTAATCTACTGCCGGGAAAAAGTGACATGATGAGTGAAGAGTTACAAGCACCTACCAAAATGAAAAGCAGCTGTATCTGAGCCTCCCTCTCTGCATACCTGGTAGGTTCCCAGATGGCACTTTCTACACTCTGCTCCAGATCCAGAGCTCAGCAGTAGTCTTGAGAAGGTTCATTGAGAACAAGAAGGAACCCTTCTATATAGAAGAGTCTTCCGTCAGAAGACTGTAAGGGATATTTACTTGTATGACTTGTCAGAGAACTCCCTTGCTGGATCTAAATGTGGTCTAGGAAGGATTTAGCAAAGACATTAATGGGCAGAAAGTTAGACATCTAGTGGACCTTCAGGTAACAAAAGATAAGACCTTGGTTAGTTTATAAATATAGGGGACTAGTAAACATGGACTTTGTTACTGAAGCCCACCAAAATCCCGCTTGAAAAGAGTTTTCTTCATTATTTTAATCTTCTTTGAGAGCTTTTTCTACCCTTTTATGGAGTTATTCCTGCTTTGAAACAATTTTAAAGGCTTATGCTTCAATAGCTGACTTTTACACACATACATTTGCTACGTTTGGTCTGGGAAAAGAACAAGGGACAGAGGTATCAGCCCCAAAGACAATCTACAATATCTCCAATGTTATGGAAAAAGAAAACAGGTAATTGCATTTCAGATGACTGCCATTGACATGTGACAGTGAATGCTTGGTTATAACTTTACACACAAAAGAGTTCTATTTTGGAACAACAAATTAATAAATGTTTATCTATTGCAAAGAGTGGGGTTGCTGATGCTTTTTCATTCTGTATTTCTGATTGAAATAGTCTTAATCTCCTAAATTGCCTCCTAATAAATCTTGTAGATTACCAAATGGGCTCAAGGGATCATCAGCCGTTATTCATGCCATAACCCTAACAGATGCCATCCTCTTCATTCTTCAGTAATACTTTGACAAGATCATCAAACCAACATGTTTAATAAAATTGAATTTACTAAAAGACTTTGAAAAGATTTAGTAGAACTTCATGTTTTGGTAATTATTTTATAATGAGGCAAACAGTACACAAGCTGTGCTTTACCACTTTAAAGTATCTACTGTGTATATTAGAATATGTGTTTGTTTAAATGGTCTATAACTCCACAGTTTTATCTTTAACTGAAAATTAGCCTTATGGTTAACTTGTATTGTTTTGATCTGATGTCCTGTGGAGAAGAGTTGTAGATTTTTTCATCTAGAAGATTCAGAAATGAAATGTTAAAGACTTTATTTTGCCTTTGATGGAAAAAAGCACTGGATTTGAAAGCAAATTATTCTCATTATTCAAGTCCAATATGCATTTGTACGTTATTATATAATCCATTTCTTTCAATCAGCTTGCTATTTAATCCATCTGTTCTCTCTTTCTGATGAATTATGTTAGTTGAATAATTATAGAGAAAGGGAGCTCAGAAAAAGAATCTCGAAGAAAATCTTACATTTATAAGTGATGAACATAATGCTCTGTCATCAGAATGTATATCAGGTTTCTAAAGGGGAATGGAAATACCTCTATGAGAAAAAAAAGGAGAGATTTTATTTTTAGTCTGTTCTTGCTGTTTCTCTGGTTTATGCTTTTAGATTGTGAAGAAAAAGAAGGAAAAGAATATTTCTGTAAGAGTGTCTTAAAAGATTTTAAGATACTTTGCAGAACACATAAATTAACTTTTTTGGTTTTGGTTTTGGTTTTGTTTGTTTTTTTTTTTTAATTTTGAAACAACTTTAAGCCTATTCTTTAAAGAGTAATAAGCCTTTGCCTACATGCAGTGTCTGAGATGTGCAGGACCTGCATCATTAGAAAGATGCAGATCTAGATGCAGAACACTCTAGATTGTGTTCTTGTTGAATTTTTAAAGACTGTCCAGGTAAGTGTGCTGACTATGTGGGAGCTGGATTTTTCCAGAATATGAACAAGCAGAGTAAGTCTATATTTTTCCAAAACGACAGAACTTTAAGACTTTGAGGACAAGGGAATGTTGAAGAGAGCTGAGCAGGGTAGAAAATGATGCTTCATTCTTTCATTATTATATTAGGAGTCTGGAGAACCACAGAAGATGGAAATTAATTAGAAAGAGGAGAGAGTCCTTGTGATGTAGTAGGAGTCTCAAATATTTCTCAAAAGAGGTAGATAAAGCAGGACATGGATACAAATAAAAATACTTGTTTTATTCTGTTCTATTTCTTTTATCATCTTCAGGAACTCATGTTAGCAGCTTTGGGAAGTAAATAAATTCAGTTTTTTCAGCTGCCATATATCCTTAGAAGAAAAACTGTAAATTCAGATTTGTCGTTAGGAAGGTGCTATAAAAAGTTTCACTGCTGTTCACAGTGTGTGTGTATGTGTGTCTATGTGTCTGTATGTCTGTTGCTATGTGCGACCTGTGCCTCTAAACGGGGCAATAAAGCCCATTTCCATGATTATTAGTCCAAGAAAAAATGATAGACCAAAAATGAAAAAGTACTGTGGCTTTATTCAGACCTTGAAAAGACTTCAGAAACATGGTTATGAGGAAATCTATAAATAGCAGTGTAGTGATGTTGTATTAAGGACCTCTACCCAGACTGTGACCCCAGGCTCTCCAACTGTGCCTACAAATAATGCTGAACAAGTTACACTTGCAACCATGTTGTGTTTTCCAGACATTATCAAGAAAACAAGTGCTGTTTCAAATATGGGAAGAATTTTCCAATTCAGCTCTTTCCAGTGGCAGATACTTAAAAAACGAAACCTGTAATATCAAAAAATGAAGACATTTCTAATACAGAAAGCCGGAATTTTAATGGAATTTAAGTAGCAAACAACTGTCTCTAAGATGATAATTTTACCTTAATATTAAAAAATAAACAAATAACACATAAAAAATCTGATGCATTTGCAGGTGTTTTCACAGCAGACACTAGGGAAGTGAATATATAACTGCATAACATAGTAAAAACAGTTCTTTTCTCATATCATTGCTGCATTAAGACATTCCATTCTTTCTTATAGTATAAGACAAACAATGGTACAGGAAAACAGGCAATTCCAGCCTGGATCTATGACACAAAGCAAATATTTTGCTCTCTGGGAATCCTTATGCAAGCTGTATAACTTTATTCTGTTTGCAGTCAACAATTAGTAAGAACATTATAACCAGGACTTGAAGAGCACTGAAAGCCACAAGTGAGGTAATTAGCGAAATGATAGTGAATTACAATATCTTTGTAATGAAGGCATCTTTTCCATATATCACATATCACTCACTTAAGTGTAAATTGAGGAAATCAGAGCAATCTGGATGAAGCTTTGTCTCTAAACTACTTCTTATGATAAATGTCATCTCTAATAATCACCTACTGTTTCTCTTCTCCCCGCAGCTACCGGATATTCTCCCTCCCCCCTGCTCCCTTTTTTTCCCTTGCTTCAAAATGTTGCTGTAGCACAGCATGCAGGTATGAAGGCTGACTGAAAGAGAAGAGGCACCCTGCCCAGTCACTTCCACCCTGCCTGTGCATTCAGAGCCGTTTCACATCCTGTAGCAGTGTCATTGCCTGCCTGTACTTGCAGCAGAGACATCACTGCGTGATTAAAGATGGGTTGCCTTTGTCAATACCACAGCAAGTTCTTTTTCAGAACTAATTCCCCAGTCAAGTTGTTTTCTCAGCTGATGGCCACATTCTCATAATTTTCTCCTTTTGTTGCCGTGTTTCTACATTTGCTGTTTGAGAACAAAATTGTACTTAATGAATGTGGCAGCAGTGTGTTCACCTCACATTTCTGGATTGTAATATTTTTTTTGGCACAGCTGCTCTTAATGTACCTCAAGAGCCTGGTGAGAAGCAATATAAGACTAGCTGTTGTTACAGTCATTATAATTATTAAGGGTTTCATTTGTAGTTCCTTGTTTTAAGGAAACCAAAAAAAAAAAAAACCCTACAACATAGAAAGCAAATGTGTAGAAAGAAAATTCTGAAATATTTAAAATAAAAACTATTTCTGCTTGTTTCATAAACTCAAATATACTGTGTATCTTGAGAAGATTAAAAAAAAATGACATGTGCAGCTTAATTTCTACATAGTGTACCAAAACTATTTTTGCCACTATTTATAAGTGAATCACAGGAACTCAGTTTAACGTATTTATTGTTTCACCCCACAGATCTGTTCTAGAAACACTACTGAGCCGAAATTCAGGAAGAAGAGAAGATAAAGCCTTGTACATCCAGGACTCTGGACCATGAAACATTTCACTTCTTGTGAACACCAAAGTATACCCCAGATTTGCATTGTTGCACTCCTGTCCTACAATAATCTCCAAAGGGTAGTAAGCTGTCTACTCCTTTTCCATGCTGGTTTTTCCTTTCTTATGCCCTCACTCCCTCTTGATGCCGAAAAGCCTTGGAGTGAAAGAACTGCTCAGAGACTTTGCATCTTTAAGCAACAAGGTATTTGTTTATTCAACACTGGGAACAAGCCAGCTTGTGCTGGGCAAACTTTCTTGGCTCAAAAGTACAAAAACAAGCCATTTTATAAACATTAGATACAGGGTTACACCCTGGCTCTGGGCCCCTATATCTAATTCAAACATCTAGTTTACCTGATTTATTACCTTGTGGTCTGTTGTATACTATTCCCTAGCATTCTTTCTGTAATGAAACTTTGGTCCAGTGAGCAGCACAGAACTATATTAACTAGTGCTCCTAAAATGTTCTTCTGGCAACATAGGTAGAGCAAACATTAGGCAATTACCTTCTCCTGGCTCAACAGGGCAAGGTATACCAACTGAGCCATCGTTAACTCTTTTTGTGCCTTTCTGTCATCACCCTCTCACCTGCCCTTACATATGCTCTTGAAAGGTTTAAGTAAATAGGGTATAGTAACATTTTTACATTATAATGATGGCCTGAAATCTCTTGTGAGATGAATTCCTTAGCAGAAAATGCAATTAATTCACAGGAGAATTGACCCACCTGACATCAGAAAATCTTTTTGATTTGGGAGAAGATTGGAGCACAAAAATAAATCTTAGAAAGAAGCTGGTTTCTTTTATTTTCCTTTCTTCTTAGAACCACTTTCTGAGTATTTCTATGTAAATACAAGAAAAAATATTTCCAGTTTAGCTCTATTTAAAATATCTATTATTATTGTTATTCAAGACTTTTTCATGGTATAATGAACAGTATTTCAGTGATTAAAAGGAATAATGAACAATTACCAAGAACTGAAAATCATATCTTTAGCTGAAAACCTCTTTGCTGAAATTATTTTATGAAAGTACAAATTGTCATGTTTGTTAAAAGGTGTGCTAATTCCCGATAGCTAAAGGAATAACACTGTTGAGATAGTGTTCAGATACATTGTTGAGATTACAATTTTAGCTCTGTCAAGATAAAAGAAACACTTCTGATTTGGTTAGGCTTAGATCGTGTGTATTTGAAAACAAGGCTAACTTATTCAGATTTAGATTTTATTTAGATTAGACCAAGTACATGAAGGAAATCTGGGAAACAGTGGGAGAAATTTATTTCATGTTAAGAAGCAGCCAGGTAACAGTGAACTTTGCCTAAATGTAATATTTTTTTACTCTTGCTCTGATCAGTATAAACATGTAGTATTGGCTTCACTTGGAAATGCCAAGTCATGGTCTGAAAAAGGAGATGTATCCTACACGAATCATCTCCATATGGGCCTGTGCAAAATGGACAGATGCCAATGGTAAACTTTTAGTAGGACTTCCAAATTACCTGGCATTTCCATAAAGGCAGGAAAACTTAAGAAAAATCCTGTTGTTAAATATTGTTTAGCATATTATTCAACATATAGCTAGATCAAACCCAACACGCACTTATAAAAACAATCCACTCTCCAAAAGCACATCTAATAAGAGTAGGTGTGTGAAAAGCATAAGAATGTGAAGTCCCATTGGAAAACATGGTTTCTTAGGCAGGACCTGACTTATTTAAAAGTATCGCTCTCCCCAAAACTCCTTTGGAAATCCAGTCTCCAAAGAAACTTTTATGGGAGTGATAAAACAACCTTAACACCTACGTGTCTGAAATGGCATACTTAATTGCTTATTTAAACACTTGGATGATGTTCCATTCCCAAGAAAATGAAGTTCAGCTGTCCACTTGAGACCCCACTGTGTGATTGTTGCCTCTGGATCCTTTGCTGTATAGCTCCATGTGAAAAACTATGCCAAACCTGAATAAAGAGTCATCAGAAGAGTCTGTACCCAGAGGTATCTCTATTTTTTGCTAGAACATCACATGGAATGTTTTACTTTGTTAAAAGATTTTCCTCTTATCCTTTATCATGTTTACCTAATGATCAGTCTGATATGAATTGCATTTATAACTTGTAGAATAAAATTGTATTGAAACATCTTAAGTCATTGTTTCTGTACGTCTTTAGTGTGCAACTAGATGCATTTTCAGTGTATCTATCAGAAAAGCATCCCCACCCCACTCTACATCTCTGTATGTTCTATTTGTGTACTATACAGATTATTCCTTACTCTTTGAACCATCCCTTCCTCCAAAATTGTCTATGTTGACATAAACATTTACTTCTGTTAGGACAATGACAAAATGGAATATCAGCAATCTCTCTGTTTTTTTCTTTATTATATATTTCCTAACAGTGTGAAACAGTGTGATTATTGTTGTTCAAAAAAGAAGTTGTAATTAAGGAAAGAAGAAGAGTTAAGGTTTTTCAATCTTTTTGGAGTATATCAGGTTTTCTGAAGGTCTGATAGTGATTTATGGCTAATACATTTAGGGCAAGATAAATTTCTTGCAGTTCAACTCCTTTGTGCTCTCACAATATGAAATATACTACTGTAGATTAGTTTCCCTCGCTTTCTTTTTGTTCCTATTTTCCTGTTAGAGGATGATGCATGTGGAGAGAACAACCAGTATCTGAATAAAATCCAACACCAA
Organism: Corapipo altera; assembly: GCF_003945725.1. NCBI lineage: Eukaryota > Metazoa > Chordata > Aves > Passeriformes > Pipridae > Corapipo > Corapipo altera. The sequence continues at coordinate 11,899,690 of NW_020884872.1, forward strand.
ACATAACATGGCATTACCAAGCACTTAAAAAATATTCCAAAATATTCGTGGTCAGTATAGAGAGAAGAGGCACGATTCCCATGCCCTGTCCCTGATGGCAAAACTTCTGCCTAAGGCTGTGCCAGGCAGGGTATACCCACCCTTGTCTGATGGTGAAAATTAACATTTTGTTAGATGGCTGACCAGCTGAGAATACTGAATGCCACCTATGCTGAAGGCACAGTCAGATGTGTTACGATGCCTGTACCTGATCTGGCTTAAGTGTTGTTCCTTCCAATAGTATGTGTTCCTTATGCCAGCATTAAGGAAAGCAACACAGTGCTTAATGATGACAGGAAAATGAATAAGAGAAAAAAGGAAAATAAATCATATTTTGCCAGAGGTTAATGGAATTAAATATAATCCAGAAATATTTCTTTAAACCTGCCCAGGGTGTTACCAGAAAAATCATTAAAAGAATCTTTTTATACTTATTTATAGTGATAACATTAATTGTTCTCCTTAACACTAAATGAAATATTAGCTTATTCTATTTTAAATTCAACTAGTTGATGCGTAAACCTAAAGAAGATCTAATTTCACATGCTAACCTCCCTGTGTAGAAGAGAAAATTAGAGGAATAGAGAAACTGAGTTGTAATCAAAGTCTTCTGTGTATATTTTCTCTATCCCTTTTAGAAACCATTTGTTAATAACAGAGATTAAAGAAGAAAGCAGGCTGTGCAATTTTTATTTCCTATCAGAAATTATTAATTGTTTTTGGCAGTACAGAATTTCACACAAAGAAATGGCTTTGCCTTCTTCACTCAAAGGAGGTATGTAACAAGGAGAAAACTGACATGCAAAAGCTTTTTAACCAAGTCCCCTGAACTTGTCTCTCCTATATAATTTCCATGAAGTAAGCATCAATTGAAGTATTTCTGACCTCCTTCATGGGATATGACTCATGCTTCATCAAGACCCAAATTCATCCTTTGAAACTACTGAAGCTGCTTATTAGATTTGGAATTAGTCTTCCTCAGTACAAAGGGTGGAGAAAGACATCCTCTCCCAGCTGCAGCTGTACTGACTGATCCTTAGAGGAGAGATGTCACCTCACACCCATCTGATCTTTCCCGCCTCCCTGCTGGAAGTAACCATCCCTTCCCTTACCATCAGCCAGATGAGCTTTTCCAATCATCCCCTTCTCCATTTCCACCAAAACTGGCTGGGAAAGGTGTTTAAATGCTTCACAGAATCACAGAATATGCCAAGTTGGAAGGAACCTACAAGAATCATCAAGTCCAGCTCCTGGACTTGTAAAGAACCATTCCCAAGAATCACACCATGTGCCTGAGAGTGTTGTCCAAATGCTTCTTGAACTCTGTCAGGCGTGATGTGGTGACCACTTTCCTGGGGAGCCTGTTCCAGTGCCCAACCACGTTCTGGGTGAAGAACCTTTTTCTAAAATCCAACCTAAACCTTCCCTGACACAATTTCAGGCCATTCCCTCGGGTTCTGTCACTGGTCACCACAGAGAAAAGATCAGTGTCTACCCTTCCTCTTCCTCTTTAATCATCTTCATCACAGCTGAAGCAAGGTAGGAAGTGCAGAAAGGGCACTGAACCCAGAGGAGAGTGTCAGACCTGAGGGGTGTCAGACAGCAACTCTTCAGCTCCCATACTGCAAATTCAGGGAGATATCTCTTTGCTGCAGGGCTGTGACTGTACCAGGATGTCTTCCTGGGGTATATGGGAAGTGGCAGAAGTAAAAGGTACCATTTTTTACCCATGTACTGCATATCCTTCCTCTCTGATGCACTTGGCTTAGGAAGATCCCCACCCCAGCAGACACTCCTCACCTTGCAGTGCCCCACATTACCCCACTGCTGTGTAGGTGCAATGGTTTGTGGACTGAGTGGAAAACCACATTTTTAGGATGGTGTGAGTATAGTTTTCTCTGGCTTACACTGTTCTTGAATGTGCTGCCAGGTCTGACCAAAAGCAGTGGACCTTCCCCTTTTAGTCACTGACTCTATAGCACCTATATGAGTTATCACCAAGAGATCAGATAAATTAATCTCACAGACTGCAAATTCAAAAGTAAATATTTTTTTTTTGTTCTGTTTTTGTTCCAAAGCAATTTCATAGAACTGATCCTACATCTTGAATCCTGCTTTGCAGAACAGTCAGAGACTAAAAACATGTGACAGGGATGAAAGAAGTGTCCCTTTCAGTCACAGGCTGGTCTTGGATCTGCTTGTTACTGCATTCCTCCTTAGCATTTCAAGGGTTATGATTAGTGCACTTCATTCAATGTGGGAATAAATGTTTGAGATGCTTGCTCTCTGAGTCACTCCTGCAAAAGCAGTCACCATTAAGATCTTAAAAAGGTTTGCTGGAAGCTTTCTTGCCTGTAATAATAAAAATATTTGAAAAGTACCAAGCACAGAAACAAAAGTTTCAGTAGAGAACTGCTGTGAGAATTAATCAGAGTGTGAAGTGAAACATCCTCAAACCTTTAGCAGATATGTGATAAGTCATTAAAGCAGAGAACCCTAATGTGAAAAGCAGAAGTTGTTTCCATGACAAAGAATGGGCTCTAAACTGTAAGCAACAGCATCTGTTGACTTATAACAGCAGTGATCATCCATACTCTAAGTGTCTGACTACATGTAAGGTAAGTGACATCAAAAATAATTTTCATTTGTATCAAAATCAATGGTAATTCTTGTTCAGAAGCATCTTACTCAACTGACTGCAAATATATGTGAGCTGTCAAAGCACACTGATTGGTAGTAATGATTAGTAGTACTACATGTCTTTATCTAATCCAGCCAGCAGGTCTGATTATTAATCAGCTTCTGATCATTCAATTCTGAGCTACATTAAATTATGCTTGTAAAATTCTGATGAAAGTCCAGATTCCTGGTCAAAAGTCATATTCCATTTTTTTTTATACTGCAGAGTATAAAGGCATCAGGGACACTGAAAGATTGAGAGCAGAAGGAACAATGTTCTTTACAGGGAGTTTTGTGTCTGGATCAGAATTTATTCATGTATTTAAAAATTAAAGTTTGAAAAAATCCACAGTCAAAAGCAAACAGTAAACTCTCAGATGACCGGCACTGTGAGTTTCCAGTATTTTCCCTCAATGATTCAAATAACTATGCAAGTTTGAAAATAGATATGATGTATTGCTGAGATGGGACTAGTGTGAAAACATTTAAATAATGGGAATATTTTGGAAAAAAATACACTAAGACACTTTGACTGTGTCTTATCTTTTATATTGTATACAATTTTATTATTTTTAGCTGCAAAACTAATATTCATACTCATGCTTTACAGGAGGTAATTTATGATCTCTCCTGTACATTTTTTAAGAAATCTCGAAAAAATCATAGGCAATAATTTTCTGTATTTGCTCAATTCATACAATCCATACAAATTAATTTCATATATATTAATGTAATTTAACTGTGTACACATTTGGATGATAGTTTATTACTAATAAAACGTAACTTTATGTTTTACAGGAAAAAGAGATAGAAGACGTGGCTCTCTAATACTGTTGTAGGAGAGAATTACTTTAAAATTGTAACCTTGGTAGTCATGTTGCACAAAGTAATTATAATGGAGTTTCATCTTTTGTGTTTCTGTCTCTCTGTTTGTTCCTGTACTTATTGCCAGAATTGAGCAGGAAAATGCAGTTACTAAGTCCAAGCCTGACCTAGAAATCAGGTCACATGATTTATACAGTAATCCAAGAGGGAACATTTCAGATTAGGTAAAAGGGGATTTTTTTCTATAATTTTTCGGAGTGCCTAAATTATCTCCTTTCACCTTGATTCTCTGTCACTCAACCCTGTGTTCAAGGTAACTATCTAAGATCCTGGGTGTTAAACTTCAGTACTGCCACAACTTCTTCACAGCTTGTCACAAGTCACTCCACAGAACAGATTTGCTTGCTCAGAATCATTCAGCACTCTTTTTTTTTTTCCTTTTTGTAAAAACTTGGAAGGAATAACAAAACCTGATGCTTGCTGGAAGCAATGATGAACAAGTTGCTGGGTGATCTTCTGGGTAAGACTAAGTTGTGGCTAAAAGCAGCAACATTTATTTATTATTAATCTGATCAAATTTCAGCCTTGCTTTCATTCATTCTACTTTCAACAGAGTAAAAAAAATACAATAGAGGATGTGGACACCACTCCAGGGCAAACCAACAGGTTTGCTTCAGTGACATTCTTCAGGAGCAAGCCTTGTTTGTTCACCTGATCAGAGGGATAAACAGAATGTTTTATAAAACTAAAATATATCAGCACAGTCTAATAATAAATTCTGAATTGAATGGCAACAACAGTTAACTTTTAAAATTCATATATTCAATGAATTTAAGAATCCAATTATCTTCAAATCAGCACATGTAATATATCTAAATCCAAGATGTGTGAAAATATTTGAGCATATGCATATACACCAAAAAAAAAAAGAATGTTCTACTGAAATGTCATGACTAAAAGAATGGATGAGAAAATGGATACTCAAAGTATCAGCATCTCCTCACAGCACTTTTTCCATATACCAGGCCTTGGAAGTATGCAAGATGTGGATTTTATTATAAATGTGGGCGATTGCCTGAGTTTGTACCATCAAATGGTTTCGACATTAACTTATGTAAGATGAGCATCAGACTTATTTTAAAAATAAATTAATTAAGCAATAAGGCCTTGAATAATTTCAATAGCTTCGAAAATTGGTAATACCTTATTCGTTCATGAAATCCACATGAGTTAGTGAGATCATGTACTTTCCTCTTTCAGCAATTTTCCTGTGTGCCCCTAGCTGTACAGCGGTGCTGTATGTATCTCTGGTACGTAAAAGAAGAGGACAGAATGGTAGCTCCACTTTTATCACCTTCTATTCTGTCTATGCAGCTGATTTGAAGAAATCCACTTTTTTTTTTTAATTATTTTAAAAGCCTGAAATAATAGCTTCATTTAAATCAATGTATATTTTCAGCTACTGATTTCAATGAGTCAGAATTTCACCAATACCAACATACACTCAAATATGTGAATGATGCATCTATGTTAAATCCTTCATTCAAAACGGAAGAACTGAGACTCCATATGCAACCCTGTGCCCCCAGTTATAAAAATGTACGACGAAGACTTTAAAATAGCACAGTTAGGCAAATTCACTGGTACTGAACTCTGCCTATTATTAAGATAGGCAGAGTTATTAAGATTTTAATTATTAAGATTTTGGATAAAGAAATAATTCTTTCTTTGCACAAAATTGTTTAATTTTAAAATGTGTGGGAATATGTTGCCTTGCTTTTGTTGATTACACTGGGGAAATTAAATATATATTAATTGAGATTATCATAATGATAATCTGCATCGTTACAGGTTGGGGACAGAGTGGCTGGAGAGCAGCCAGGCAGAAAGGGACCTGGGAATGCTGACTGACAGGAGGCTGAACATGAGCCAGCAGTGTGCCCAGGTGGCCAAGGCGGCCAATGGCATCCTGGCCTGCATCAAGAACAGTGTGGCCAGCAGGAGCAGGGAAGTGATTCTGCCCCTGTACTCAGCGCTGGTGAGGCCTCACCTGGAGTGCTGTGTCCAGTTCTGGGCCCCTCAGTTCAGGAAAGATGTTGAGGTGCTGGAGCAGGTCCAGAGAAGAGCAACGAGGCTGGTGAAGGGACTGGAGCACAAGTCCTATGAGGAGAGGCTGAGGGAACTGGGGTTGTACATCTTGGAGAAAAGGAGGCTCAGGGGAGACCTCATCACTCTCTACAACTTCCTGAGAGGAGGTTGTAGGCAGGTGGGGGTTGGTCTCTTCTCCCAGGCAACCAGCAGTAGGACAAGAGGGCATGGCCTTAAGCTGCGCCAGGGGAGGTTTAGGTTAGACATTAGAAAGAAATTCTTTACAGAGAGGGTAATCAGGCATTGGAATGGGCTGCCCAGGGAAGTGGTGGATTCTCCGTCCCTGGAGGTTTTTAAGATGAGGTTGGACGTGGCACTTAGTGCCATGGTCTAGCAACTGTGGTGGTAGTGGATCATGGGTTGGACATGATGATCTCAGAGGTCCTTTCCAACCCATCTGATTCTATGATTCTATGATTCTATGATTGATGAAGTAATAGTCAGAGAATTGTCTTAACCAATAAGCATTTGGAAATGCTGTGAACACTGTGTATTTCAAATCAGAAATAATTACTTTTTTTTTTAATTTATTTGGAAAATAAAAGTTGCTTTATTGTAAACAAAGAATTTAAAACCAAGATAATTTTTTCTCAGGTCATAAGGACTGTGTTGGTATGAGATTAATGACAAATCTGGAATTTGACTTCCTTATTTACAATAAAATAGCTGTTTCAGACATATGAAATATACGTTATAGACAAAAAACTAGTGAAAAAGGACAAATTTTCATTGACTTCAGATAGAAGACTTGTCAAAGCATTGCTTTTAAATTGTCTATGCCCCTTCTGCACTTCCAAAATTGCTATGAACCCCCACTGCAAATGCCATTTTCTATGTATGCACCTTCCCAAATGTTTATACAGTAATTTTGTTTTTATACTACCACATTATATTTTAATGAAAGTTTACTTTTCAAATTATTTCATAATCAGAATGGCAAAGCTTACAGTGAAAGATGCTGCATCAGCTCTTTTGATGCTTGATACACATTTCTGTAAATGCAACTGTCAGCTTTCAGGTGATAGCTTCTTGAAGTTTAATGTCACCATCGAATTACTACAAAAAAAAAAGGAATGCAGATAAGCTTAGACGGTTTGGAACCACTATTTGCTCAGCAAGTTTGCATCAAACACAGAATAAGACTATCATAAAACCAAAGCTGTATCTCTTTGGTAATGGGACCTTGCATTTGACCTGAGTTCCACCTGTCACAAAAAGCTGTGCACAGAATGCTAATAAAGGGAATACGAGACTCATTTTTCTACTGAGCTGAAGCCTCAGTGAAGTGGAGTTTTGCCTGGTTTCACTGTAAATATCTGGTCTGTACTCACAACTGGTGAACCTTCTATAAATTAAGCAAGGAAACAAAGGCTGATGCCACTTAATTTCCATGTCACTGCTACTACCATTAGTACAGAAGAAGATAAGCAAGGGAATCTACTGTAAGCAAAGTGAATACTTCAATTTTAAATATTCCTTTTTTTATTATTTTTTTTTATTGAGTATTTCAGCTTCAGGATGTTTCAGTTTCCTAAAGCCTCAGCTGCTACTGTCATAATTGCCTTAAAACTCTCCCTCAGGTTTTGTCCTTTATGTTTGGAGTATACCTGAGGGTAAGACTGGTAAAAGGTGGAAAACAAAGAGGAAAATTTACAGAGGAAATATATGAGGTAAATATATAAGAGGAAAGTAACAGAAAATATTTTTTTTTAAAGACTTGCACCATTACAGAGAAAGTATACACAAGAAGTGAGAAATGAACCGGGGAAAGAAAAAAATTATATTTCCATTCATTTTAATTTGATAGTTGACAATGACAGGCTATAAATAGGAATACATAGGATTTTTCTTTTTAAAGAAACAAGTGATGGATCCTCTATGAATTCTGCCCTGCTTAAACATCATCCCGCCCCATGGTGGTTTTTGTTTGTTGTTTTAAACATTTAGGTCTATTCACAACAGGATATATCTTTTCCCTGAGAATATTTCAAGCCTGTCTGTTTTTATCTCCCTCTAATGTGCATAAGAACTTTTCCTTCCATTCTTTTGATTGTAATAGATTGAATTAGAAGAACCAGGATATAAGGAACTTCTTACTGTAGTATGCAGGATGTGAAGCACTTATTTGCTGACTGATCAATAGCTTAGTCTGGACATAGATGATCACAAGATTATGACCAAATGGGGATGGATTTGAAAATGCCAGCAATTGCACAAGAGTTGCATCCAACAGACTCATGGGAGTCTCATGGTAGGAGGAATTTACCATGCAGATATTGGTGCCTTTACCATTGGAACTGACATAATTCAGTGTTTTCCAAAGGAGAATATAAGCTCCTATTTACTCGTAATGTTACTTGTAAAATAAGGGTAAGAGCTGAGCCTCTTGTTGCTACAAATGCATTCCAAGTTCTGCCAGCCACTTTAATTACTGAAGAAAGAGAAGCAATGCTGCTCAACATCTTCTCCTGAAAAATAACTATGGGTTATAAGGGTTTTTTCCTACATCCATCTTTTAAAATTTAAATTATTGTTATTACTGAAAGTGTTAGAATGGCATAACTCAGTGGATGCTTGTATTTTGAACAAGATTTTCAAAGATATTTCAACTCAAAAATCTATCCAAATCCAAAATTAGTTTTCCATGTGCAATATCCATGCTGTTTTTCAGACTATCACAGGAAAACATCTTGCCTCTCTCCATCTCTTTCCTCCTTCCTTCCTTCTTTCTGTACTTCCTGCCCTCCTTTCCTCCTTCCTTCCCTCCTTACTTTCCTTCTTCTGTTCCCTTCTTCTTTCCCTTTCCTTCTCTCCGAACACCTGTGGCATCCAAAACAGAAGAAATACCATAAAACTTTCTCCTTCATTGCTCATTACTCTGTTCTCTCTTCCAGGAACATAAATACAACCAAGCTACTGCAAGTGCCTTCAAGATAGCAATTGGATTGTCCTCAAAGTGTGCCACATATAAAGTGTGATGAAAGTATGCTAATTATAGATGCAGTACAGGAATGAAAGTTACTTACATACTCTCTTCAGAGGCTTAGGAAAGCAAGGAAGGGTGGAGAGGGAAAAGAACAGATTGTTTTGGTACAGACACAAATCTTGGAAAATTGAAATGCTGGAGATTGGTGTCTGCCTTCAGATAGCAATGGCTGGTGCAACTAATTAATCTGTTAATTAATTAATCTAAAATTACGTAAATCTAAAATTGTAAAACCAAAATGTATGAATGTCTGTCATGGTTTAAGCCCAGATGGCAACTAGGCATCATGGAGCTGCTCACTCACTCCCCCACCAGTGGGATGGGGGAGACAATTGGGAGGGGAACAGGCAGAAAATTCATAGGGTGAGATAAAGTTTAATAGGTAAAGCAAAAGCTGCATGCACAAGCAAAACAAAACAACAAATTCATTACTCACTTCCCGTGGGCAGGCAGATGTTCAGATATCTCCAAGAAAGTAGGGCCCCATGAAGCTCAGTGGTGACTTAGGATGACAAACACCATAACTCTGAACACTCCCCAGCTCCTCCTTCTTCCTCCCTCTTCATATACTGAGCATGATATGGTTGTGGAATATCCCTTGTGTCAGTTGGGGTCAGCTGTCCTGTCTCCTCCCACCTTCCCATGCACCCACAGCCACCTTTCTATTACCAACACTGTTTCCAGCACAAATCCAAAACATAGCTCAATACTAGCCACTTTGAAGAACATTTACCAGCCCAAACCAGCAAAACTTCTTGCCTATCTTGTACAAGGTAATGATAAATCAGTTACAACTTAGCAATATTTTTGGCTCTATACGTAATTCTACAAATTTTCCTGGAAAATTCATTCAAATATGCAATATTTTAAAAACAGTAAACCTTGTTACATCAATCTATATAATTTATTCTGGAAAGAAAAAAAACACCTCTGTGTGAAATCCTAATCTCACTATAGCCAGTATACTCACTAAGTTTGTCTGGAAAAATACTATTTTAAGGGTTTTTTTGTGTGATTGAATAGTCAGATAAGAGATCACTTTTCAGAAACAGACTACAGGGAAAAAAAACCACTACCGGCATATTCTCATCAAGGATTTATAATTAGTGGCAATTTTGACTGGATTTTTTTGCCGGAATTCTGTCTGGTTTTTTTTAGTTATAGCAACAAACATCACTTTTATTTCTGTAATAAAATTTAATGAAACTATAAGAAGAATATGTTTGGTGGGCTTTTTTTCCTGGTTGGATGTTTGGAGGAAAAAGAAGGCAGGATAGAGGATACTTTGTGACACAAGAGCATACTTTTTACAGCACCTATGGTGAGAAAATATAATATTTCTGTTTGAATCTCTGCCAAGACCAAATAAATAAATAATTTAATGGTTTAAAGAAATAAAATACTAAGATGTAGAGTTATTTTAATTTGAGACTCTGGTAAAAATAAAACTTTATGGTTACAGATATCCAAGCAAATATCTTTCTTTGATGATAAGGAAATGGTAGATCATATTAATGGAATACCAATCTGGTGCTGAATACTCATCTAGTCATTCTCACCTCCTACGTTCTGTCATCCTCCTTTAATGGCATATTCAAAGAAAGGATTATATAAAAGAAGTTTATTATAAAATAGGATAGAATGAGTCACCAAAGGATACTTAAAATCAGCCTGTCCAAGAGGGTGGTAATATTGTCCTACTTAATTTGCTTGCTTATGAATTATATGTCTACTATACTAAAAGGACAAGTATAATTGGGTTCCAGCTTTATGTTGGTAAGTCAGTCTATATTTACTTCACACCCAAATGTGCAGGTAGCATTGGATACTCATTGTGCCTTAAAGGACTAAGGTCTTAAAAAAAGTGGATCTGAATCAACACTGCACTTTAGCAAAACTGAACTTTGCCAGTGGAAATGACTCATATAATTCAAGTTAGGAACATACTAAGCATTATTATTAGATCAAGGTCTTTGTCAAGGAGTAGGTCTCTGCTTCAATCAGAATTTGATGAAATTAATTTTCATTTTTTGTTTATGGATTTTGTCTTCCATAGAAGAAAACTATGCACAATAAAATAAAAATGAAATATGATTCTTGCTTCATTCATTGTGGAAAATTAAATTTATACAAGTAAGAAAGGGATGTCAGCTAGGAATCAGATGATGACCTTTGTTTAAGAGATCAGATTTTCTGAAATAAAAGATTTAATATGCTGCCTACAATCAAGGCAAATACTCTTCATTGATAAGGAATTCAAACACTGTTGGCATGTAATTAAAATTTTATAAGCACTAAAATATACTTGAAATAAGTTAGAGGAACAGTAGATTTTTTTCTTTCAGTTATTCCACTAATTTTTTTGACACTCTCTTATTACTAAATACAATTTTTTTAGGAAAAAAGAATCACCCTGGCACTATGATAGCTTAGATGTTTATTTTAGAAGGGTTAAATTGTTATTCCATTGTGACTGATAGTTAGAAATAAAGTTATATATATCTTGATATGTATACCTTGTTAAAGGTATAGATTACTGGGTTTTTTGGCCAGAATATCCTTGAGAGGCCTTGCTTTTTCTATCCACACCCATCTCTAGTCAAGTAAGAAAGCATTCTAAAGCAAGTTATACTTATACTTTTATCGCACGTGCCTTTCCTGCAATGAATGCCTTATGTAAGAATTCAGAGTGGATGGAGAACATTTAAGCAGAGATACACCTGGTTAAAGGCGTTGTGCTCCTTTGGAAGGGTGCATGTCTCAAATATGGCAGTTATTAAAACTTGTTCAGAAAACATTCAACCAAAGAAAATTGATATAATGCAATGCCATTTATGTAGGCTGGCATTTCTGAACAAGAAAATGTATCTGTATGTATGATAGTCACACATATTTTTAACTGTGGTCCAATGTATAATATTATTCTAAGCTATTTTCTTTCTCTGCAGCAGCTCTTAAAAATATCTTCTGTTCTCAGATCCCGTGAAAGGAAACAGGCTCCAAAATAGCAAAGGCCAATTCTGAACAGGTTTGGGGAGCTGTTTTTCTTTTTTTTTTTTTTTCTTTTTTTTTTCTTTAGATAACTTGCAGATACAAGAATAAAGCCATGCCAGGTTGGCATTCTTTGATATAAATTTCAGGGTAAAAAAATCTATCAGGAACAGAAACACTTCCATGTTTTCTTTTCTTCTTTGTTTTATTTTGGTCAAACACAATATCAAAATCCAAATATGCACGTTCTATGAAAGAAGACTACTGCTAAATCTGAAAGAGGATTTATGCCCCCTCATTTTGCCTAGCTTCCCATATATTGGGACGTTCAAAAACCACGATCCATCTGGTGTTTCAGGAAACTACAGTATGTAGGCAATTGACTTTTCACTCATAAAGGTTTCTTCAGCACCTGAAGATATTTACTTGTACATGATTACAGCTCTCTATGGACTGAATATTTAGCACATGATTTCCTTAAGATCCTTCAGCAAGACATCTCCCAGATCTTCTCCAATATCAGACCGGCAGGCACTTTTACCATATGAATCACAAAATTAATCTTGGGAGTAAAAAAAAAAATAAAAAAAGGACAACCACACTGTCAGATAAAACTGTAGGTCTTCTTGTTGATAAGGATTTTAGTACCCCAACTAGGATGTAGGAGATAAGGTTACAGTCTCTCCAGTGATGGAGGGAATTTAAACTCTTATTGCCTAACAGACAAATGCTTGGTATTATATTTCCTGTGACAGGACTCAGTTTTTTCCACTGTAGTTGTCCCATGTTTTATACAACAAAATGAACGCTATTTGGCAGAGATAGAAAAAGTCACACATAAAAATTATTTGGTTTCATCTATCTCTGGTGTAGTTGATGAAAAATGCTGATTGAAGTATTTGATACAGAAGGAAGCATAAAATGATTAATAGGTCTTAATAGCACCTGTAAATAGAACAGAATAACACTACTTAACTAAAGAAAAAAGGCCTTGCAGACTGGAAGAAGTCAAAAGGAATTTGAAAAATACCATTCAAAGATATTTCAGTGCAAGGAATCTAAATGAGGTAAATAATATGTGTTTAGGGGAACTCAGATTTTCAATAATGAAACATATCATCATAGTAAACTCATGCATTTCATTAAATGCTGTTTAAGACAATTATCTAAATGGCAAAAAATTCTCATCAACACTCCTAAATTCTAGAGAGAAAAGAGCAGCTTTCTACTGGTCTCTTCATTCTATCTAGGCTATTTTAGCATCATAATATGTTCTTGAAAGAATCTAGGATATAATTTCTACTCATTCATACATTACATAGCTTGCTTTGATGACTAGAATTTTGATTTGGGAATTTGTTAGATGGAAAACTATCTATAAGTTGATATTACAATATTCAGTATTTACTAGAGTGCTTAGATCAGTTTACTGTTTTAGATAAAAGAAGATGAAAAATTACGTTTAAAATAAAGACATAAAAGCATTATATATTAAAGAAAAATATTAAAATTGTTTAAGGTTATAAACCCTCAGAGAAATGAAATATCTTTATGCAGATTTTAGATTATGGTTTGTTTGTCTGAGAAATTATTTATGAAACAGAATACAATCCTTTTATGAAACAAAGACAATCCTTATTCCCATAATTGGCAAGTGTGCTTAAGTTATTCCTTCTACATTTAGTAGTCCCAAAGTTGGACTAAGAATAATTGTAATATCTTTCAAATCAGATAGTGTAACTTTACTCCTATATGCAGATGATTATCTAGTATATGTAATACATATGACTAATACAATATGACGAATCTTCTACTAGGGAATTTCACGACTGTTTTTTATAGCCCACTGTTTATAAACGAAGACTTTCCAAATTTAAAATAGGCAGACCCATACTGAGATATGAGACACTATGGTAACAGGGTTTGTCAAATTCTAAACATGTCTCACTAATGGTAATTAAACAGCTCATGTAGGGTGCTATAAGACTGAATCTTACTGGCAGACTACTTAAAATAGGAGAGTGCAAAATTTACACAGGAAAAAATAAAATAGCTTTCTGTCACAAATCAAAGTGCAAATCAATTCTGCTAAAATACTTTAACTAAATGTGATAGGTGGAATATTTATACACAGAAAAATCAAAGATGTTCTGGAAAACGCACATTACCTTTTGTAATCCTAGAAACAATTGTGGTATGTGTAAGGACCCTAAGACTGTGATTTAGATAAATTATAGTTAAATACTGAGAGGAAAAAAAATAGGGAGGAAAGAAGACAATAAAAGTAGCTGAACTCTCCGCCAAATTCCTATAGATTCCTTTCCATCAGACATATCTGTAAAAAGAACATGTATGAAAAGTAATTTGAAACTAGGAATTAGAGTTGCATCAGTTTCAAATTTATCTCAGCCATGACATTTATGAGGACTCGAGTTTGGAAACCTACCAGATTTTTTGTACGTGTTCAAGATAAAAGAAATAGAGAAGTTGACATATACTTCATTTGTCCACTCTGTCTTGAATACCTGAGATGACAAGTGTATTTAGGAATAGGAGATTTAAAAAGGCGAAAATGAAGAATATGTCAATCATCTGGGATGGAAATTTACTGAAGCCATAGTTACAAAATATTGATGTTTTTAGGGTACTTCTATAATTCAGTGTGAAAACTGAAAACTTACCCCAAAACCCAAGAATAGACATCACTTATATCTCTGAAAGGCCATGATTATTTATATGCCTTTGTTATACCATTTTCACTTCAGATAATTTAAAAAAATCTTGTCCTGAAGATCTTTCTTAGAAACAAACAAATAAATCCCACAGCACTAAAAATAAACATAAATTACCAAGATCCATTTTATGATGATTCTTTAAAAAAAAAAAATTAAAAAAAAATCAAACAAATGCATGTTTCCATCGCTTATCTCAGTGAATGTATCACAAAGATGTGAAAACATTTTTATAAGAGAGCCTTTGAAGTTTATGTCTCCATTATCTCTCTTCTCAAGGCTTATAGATGTGTCATAAGTGAGTAGTTGTTTTCAGAATGATAATGTGGATATGATAGTCTGATCTATTCTGTTCTCAAGAAATGTTCTTCACTAAGAGAAAAGTTATTACCATTTTGATGGTCTTGGAAGCTGCTAATAATCATATCCGTGAAGCAGGATATATTCTTTGGAAACTGCTTTTAGGAGAGGTAATTTGGAGAAGCATAGTTTCTTTTCAATTATTGACATGAAACAGCACTCTTTCTGTTTTACTTAATTTGTGTGTGTGTGTGCATGTGGGCGTCTATAAAAATAATATTTATTACTGGGGTTATTACAATATACCATGAAGGAACACACTGGTAGTCCCATGAAATGAAAGTTTCAAAGAGCCCAATGTTAGTTTGATTTCTTTTGCCATCAGTGAGATACACACCTTATCACATGGAGAGAGTACTTCTTATAACAAAATGCTAACAGAAATATATCACCACTAGCAACATCACTATAATCTTTGGTGAACTACATACAATTATCTGCTTGAAAAAAATACTCATTTTGGGTTTTTTCTTATGATATAATAAGATATTATCTGCTTATTCCCACTGCAAGATGAACATAATTCTAGAAATAGTTTCCTTGGTTTAACCACAGATACAGCAGCATAAACACTCAACATTTTATGAATCATGAGTATGCCTCATTAAATGTTTTAGTAGTACAATTTAATGTAATTTAATTTTTCCTACCAATGTCCTTCCAGAACATTCCCTTCCGGCTTCCCAGAAGAGAAGCTGTGATTGCTACATTGACTTGAAAAGATCAAATTTACCCAGTATATATTCCGAAATTTTTCATTAAATGAAAAACTGTCCGGTTGTCCCCTGTCCAACTGGCATGATGATCAGTTGAAATTATGTCTTCACTGAAGTGATAGACACAAACATATTTTGTTGAGGTTTTGATTTCAACTATTTTGTGTTGTCTCAAAGCTGGAGATCAGAAACCAGAGTACCACGGTAATGCCACCAACTGTGTCAAAGTCTCTAGAAAGGAAGAAATCATGGTCATTACCACCTCTTCTTTATTTTTTGAATAGCCACAGAGTTATAAATGTTGTTTTAAAATTCAAAGCTCTTCTAAGTATGCAGATATTGCCTGATACCACAGAAAAACAAAAAAAAAAAAAAGAAAATAGCTCAGACTTGAACCACATCACTGCTAGGTCTATTTTTCCTTGTTATACAAATAAAGCACCTCAAGAAAAGCTGGTGAACTGTAGCTGGCAAAAGAAGGGTCTGTTCGAGTGTCCACTTGTGCAGTTTCTTATAAAAGAAAAACAACATTTACATAGATAGATACAACATATCCTTACATTTTTATGTAGTAGAATTGAGTTATGTTGAAGAAAGGTCTGAAGAAAGAGCTCTGTTATGGGTAATGCCTGAAGATTTAGCCTTAAAGATTTTAGTCAAAGGGGCTGAAGATAAAAAATTGGTAATTTTAAGCTTGGGTTCACATTTGCAAGAGCAAAGTTCTGAGGCGTCTTCTGATCTCCACAGGTTCATGTTTTTAAGTGTTTTCTTCAAAGGTGATGCTATTGGGAGACATAAAACACACTGTATTTGAATATGGATTAAATTATAAAGAACACAAATCTTTAGATACCTGCTTTTCTCTTCAGATAGTTTTCTGTGCCTTAGCAAGCACCAAAAGTGTATACGTGCAGAAAGTGCACAAAGCACTTTGTGCATTGTAAGTTAATATTCCTTGTGTCCTTATAAAACCTCTTGTAAACAAACTCTAATGTAGAGGACATCCATTTTCCCCCCATGCTCTTGACTTGATTCATTCAGCCTCTTTAATAAGAATCCTTGCAGGTTGTCCCTGTTTCTACAATTTGTATTTAAAACTATAGAGATAAAATAAGGGTAGCCAATGGAAAGCTTATGTTTTAAGGATTGCAATAACTGTAAGGCCAACCAAGACTGTTGAGTGTTCCTGGTATTAGACATGTCAAGTTCAATAAATTTCACCTATTTGCATAGGCCCTGAAGTTCTATTTGTATTCAATTGCTGTCATAGACATTTTTCACTACAGTCTGGATCTCTCTGATGAGAAATGTTCAATACACCCTTCACCCAGAGATCTGAGGAAGTCAGATAATACATTAGCAGCAGAACTGAACACATGTTTTTTAAGCTGTCATTTACAATAATCAATGAAATGATTGTTTCGTGGGCTGCATTCAGGAGTTTATTGTATTGCACTGTCCTCCTGGATAATGGATGTTCTTTCCACTCTCGTGTAAGTGTACAGAAGGACAATTAACCTCTGATTCTCTAATTATTAGGTTTACAGTGAAACAGTGAAAGGAGTTTTAGTAGTTATGGATGGCTTGTGAAATTTGTAAGTGAAACTACTTAGTGGACTGATGAAAGCCAGAGAAATTTGCTGTCGAATCTTATTTTTTGCAGTGGACAACAATGGGACTAGCAAATTTCTTTGGAGAGATGAACTGAGTAAATTGGGTTGCAGGACTTCAGCAAAATAAAACAGATGCATTCATTTCCCAGTAGTATCTTGCAGGAGGTGAGGACAGTTTACTGATGGAGCCACAGCTAGTACTTATTTGCATGAGTTTTTTAAAATTTAATAAGAGAATCACAGAGGCAAGAAGGTAATTTGTATCTTTTTTTTTCTACAGGAAGTGCTCACTGTCTTTCTTAAAATAATTCTTGGGTGCATTACAGTGAGGGGACAATGTGATTGACCATCCTTGCATCCAAGTACCATACAGAGTATATACAACTACGAATGTGTAGCTACAAAAGTAGCTCTCTACTTTTAGATATATTATTCAGGCTATATACATTCTCTGTATCATCAGAAAAGGCCTGAAAGACACAGAATAACCATCATGTACTTTTAACCTTACGGAACATGGCTACTTAAGTGATTTTTAGGTGGAAGATCAGTATAATTGGACTGAGTTTTCACATAAATCCTTTCCAACAGGAAATGTAGCTCTTTTATTGATAATATACATAACGCTTATTACTGAAAAATGCTGGTTAAAGAAATTAATGATTGCCAATATGTGTAGAGAGACATACCAAAAGGCATAAATTTAAGAATAATTCTATTTGCCTCCAAAGTTACTTGTTCAGTGTAAGAAGGAAATTACTATGATCCTTCTTAAGTATCTTCATTATAATTATCATATTAAAAGGTATACTCTATCAAAAACATTATGCTGAATTTATTTGGTATTTTCTAGGGCACAATGTTAATTTATATGCACACACGGAGATATATGTATCTGCATACATCTTTTATAATTAATTACATTAGCCTGAAAAAAAATATTTTAAAAGTTTTGGTGGTTTTGATTTTGGTTTTTTGGGGTTTGTTTTGTTTTGTTTTGTGTGTGTTTGTTTTGTTGTGGTTTTTTTTTTGGTTGGTTTTTTTGAATAACAAATTGTATCTTTAAATAAATGGAAAAGAAGGGAAATGTGAATTGAAAGGTAATACATATCTTGTTACAATCATCTTCATGGCCATTTGCTGGTCTTGCTCTGCTATGTCCTTGTCTATCTTGTGCAACACTGGAAACAGATATGGCTCACCAGGGCACAGTAGAGAGAAAGGATGATCTCTCTCAACCTGTTAGTAACCCTCTGCCTAATGTGACACAGGATGTTTTTGACCTTTGTTGCTGGTTCATGGTCAACATGGTGTCCACCACACCTCCCAAGTCCTTCTCTGCAAAGCTGCTTTTCAGCCAGTGTACAGTGGTACCTGGCTTTATTCCTTCCCAGGTACAGGACTTGGTATATGTCTCTGCTGAAGTTCAGGATGTTCCTCCTGGCCCATCTTTCCAGACTATCAAGGTTCCCCTGAACAGGAAGACAACCATCTGGTGCATCAACTAATCCTGTTTTTGTAGCATCTGTAAATATTGAAATTTTAAAGGTAGAAGCTACTAAACCTATGTTTTTATAATTTATCATACAAATCTTCATCTTGCATTCACTTCGAGTAGTATTATGCATTAAAAGACCTCCAAAAAATTAGTTACATTACTTGGTGAATAAAAAAATTGGATCTTATTCATTATACACAAAGGTTTCAGAAGCTGACTGTACATTATTCATTCTCAAACCACTTTCACATGCTGGTTGTATGATTTGTTTTCAAATCTCCTACATAGTCTATTATTTTACAAGCAATAATGTGTTTTATTCTAAACTGAAATTGATATTACATGCTACAGGTAGCGAAACATTGTGTGAATGTTCCTCTTAAAAAGATAAAAGATCCTCCATAGAGATATAACAGTTCTTGTGAATAAGAAGTTTCACAGGTATTTCCATACCTGTAAGTTAATGAACATCGGGGAATGTTTCCAGAACTACACCTTTCTATTTAATAGCCAATTACTTCTGAAAATTTTAAGAATGATCCCCAAAATAATTTACTGCAAAGACAACTATCACTGCCCCCAAAAATTCCAGGGCATGATGGGGGCAGCAGCACAGGTCAGAACTGATTTCCAGTGGGCAGTTTGGATGTGCATGTTGTGTTTTGGAGAAGAAGGAAGTGAATAATATAAACATGAGGCACTCCTCGACACTAAGCAACAATGCCAGGGAACAGCCCTAGGCACATTTAGTTTTGCAGCATAAATAAAACAAGTTATAGACTGGGAATCCCATTATGGTGAATGCCAAAGTAGTCACAAGTTCCAGTGTCCTCATTGCCCAAGACAGAACAGCTCTTACTTAAGACTGGATAATCTTTTTGCTTGTTTGGACAACTCAGGTTTAAGCATCGTCGAATGTAAAACCTGGAGATAATGTTTAAAGGCCTGTAGAGATTTGAGAATTAGACATTACATTAAGCAGTATTTATGTATTATCTAGTTACATATGTAGTATATAACATATATATACTTGCGTATATAGATACGTATATAATACATATATAATTACATGTACAATACATATGTAATAATTAATTATAATTTGACAAATAAAATCAGCAAATAAATAAATATATTTATTCTTCTTTTCTTTTTAGGATTTTTTTCCACTTGTCCATACTGTGTTGTTCATGCTCTTCTCTCCTTCAAAATTCCTTTACACTTAACAAAAATTCCAGTAATTGTAATAGAAATTATCTGGTAGGAATTCAAACTCCAGCTCATGAACTCCTATTCCTGCTTTGAATTGTGTCAAAATTAAAGATTTCCCACATAGTACTTCTTTTCATTCTTCTGTTTTACTTTTTTCTTCCCCAGGATTGAACCCTGTGGATTTATCCACAATTAAACAAGCTTAGAAGTCTTTCTCACATGCATAAATTTATGTATAAACTTTATGCACAGATGCACACACAACACACACACATAGCATTGCAAAGAGGAATTGGAGATGTAGGACTTCTCCTGCCATTAGAAAGCATTTCAGTCGTTGTCCAAGACCATAGAAAGGGAAATTGCATTCTATAAAACCCATAAAAGTCTGAGAAGGTTATTACTAAAGAAAACGCACTTGATTTTTCTATAGACAATTTCAGAGAATGATAGTGATACAAGTACGAGAAAAACACTAGCCGATGCAGTCAGTTCACCTTTAACTATGTGAGAAGTTCTAAGATAAATATTGGAATTATTTATCTGAAATATATTAATCCTAAATATACTGACTCAATATAATTTTTTTCCAGGGCTCTGATTCACCTAGAGTTGTGAATTAAAATCTAGTGGCTGAAGATGTTTTTGCTTTTATCTGTGCATGCTTCTCCACTGATGGCTGCTGCTTTTCAGAGTGACATCCCTAAAGAGTACTTAGCAGAAGATCCTAACCACCAGTTTTTTACCTGCTATTTTAAACTAAGCTGAAAATCTAATGCTTAGGAGCAGGAGTTACAGATGACTCCAGTGTTGACCAAGCAGCTCCTACACCTGTGAGCATCAGGCAGTATTTGAGTCCACACACAGTCCAGAGAATCCAAGCATCATCTCAGGGTCAGGGTTGGAGACTGTGCCTGCTGTGGCATGACTGGGAAGCGGACTGATGTGGGGTTCTGGGCTGTAGGGTGAGGGGGTGAAGTGCCAGGAGAAGACCCAGCGGGGAGCTGATCCGAGACCAGCTTAGTTAGAGCCCTCAGATCCTAAAACCTTGCTGGTTTTCCTTTTCAGTTGAGGGAAAGCTAAACATTCTTCATAGTTTTGTGATGAGGGCATTTTGGCAGTCATAGTAATGTGTTGATGCATCTTTTTTTCCTTTGAAAGAAAGCGGAAGTGGGCAGCGGAGGGAACTAGGTTAGGATGCATGTTTGTATTATCTCTTTTCTTATACCACTGAAAATATTTTCATCTGAAATCTATCACTTTGAATCAGGGTGACTTAAAATTAGTGTTCTCCTTTCCTAGGCAAGTGTTCTCCAATCTGTTTTCTGTACACCTTTTCGAAACACAGTAGGAATAGAGAAGTCTTCATACTTTTACTTTCACACACAGAGGTTCCTGACAATTCAATTGTTTCATTTCAGGAGAAATGAGAGAAAAGGACATTAGGAAAGCTCAGGTGGAAAGCTACAAAATGGATGTGTTATGATTTGTATATCAATAATTAGAAACCGAGCAGAACAGATGACAAAATGGTCATTTGTTAAGTGCTCAGACAGAGGAGACTGTTGCTTCTGTACATGCATACAAAGACACCTTTATTCTGTTATAGAAAAGAGGAGGAAATAACTACTGTATGAATAAGTATTCCTCAGGAAAATTGTTAGCTGAGGAGGGGGTTTGAGGATTCAAATTATGACAGACAGCAGAGGGCCAGAATATTCACAGTTTGAGGCTTCTTAAATTTGCCTAAGCAGCACAGCTTCAGCTGGAAGCTCATTTTCACAGTGTGCCTGAGGTTACACTGAATGAGCAGAAAACCTGCACATAAATACATGAAACAGGAAAGCCCAAGGATGCCGGGGGAGACTTGTATTGAGAAACAAGGTTGTCTTGTGAGAAGGCTTCACCCCAGTATTGCAACACATTGTTCAAATGCTTTTGCTAGAGCACGGAAGCAAAAAAGGATAAAAATAAAAAAAAATTAAATATGGCAAGGAACCCCTCATTTCACCTTTGCTTACAAGTACTCTATTTAACTTACAAAATGATGTAATGAACAACTCAGAAACATAGGTATGATTTTTCCAGTATTTCCTAAAAAAAATTAGAGAAGGTAGGAAACATAATGAATTGGGGAAAAGTAAGAACAGAAAAGAAAATTAGTGAATGTAAGCTCTCATATCTGTTGGGAATAAAAATGAGGGGGAAAGAAAAGAGAGAATTTAGGGATGAAAGATGAGTATTCTAGTTTCTATTAGCCCATTTCTAGCCACTGATACCTACTATTAGGGGAAAAAAGAGGCACAATGCTACAATTGCAGTTTGCCCCTTGCTATTAACAAAACATCTGAAGAGGCAGCCCAAACCATCCAAATGGTGAATATTAAGCTGTCTAAAAATTAGCTACAAACAGAATTTAGCAAATTATAGTTAATGAAATATATATACTTTAGAAAAAAACTCATCACAGAGCTAAGCATTTACTTTGAATGTTTTGTGTTCAGCTACATTTTCCACTGGAAAATGCTCTAGTAATTTGTTTCAGTAACAATCTTATTTATTCTGATTTTTGAGATAATATTTGAACATAAAATTGAAATTATTCCATAGCAACAGATAAAATTTAGATTATTTTTAGTAGCTTCTATAGAAGAATTTGGCTTTGTGAGAGATGGTGATATTCTGATTTGTGATCCA
The DNA here is from genome assembly GCF_003945725.1 of Corapipo altera. Taxonomy (NCBI): domain Eukaryota; kingdom Metazoa; phylum Chordata; class Aves; order Passeriformes; family Pipridae; genus Corapipo; species Corapipo altera. The sequence continues at coordinate 11,922,186 of NW_020884872.1, forward strand.
AACTGGAACAAAATTATATTTTGAAATGAAAATATTTAATCTAGGAAAAAAAATAATCCAATGCTCCACACATTTCTGGTTTATTCTTAAAATTTTTAAAGTGTTTATGGAACTTCTGAGTAGGTGGGTAGGGTTAATAATAATGTATATTAGAGCAGGAAAGTACCAGATAGAAAGTAAGAAAAGTCTTGCAGGCTTTTAGACAAACTAAATTAATTTTTTTTCAGATCTACACTCAAGAAAGCTTCATATTAGAGGTAAAGAAATACATGAAGCCTTGGTCAGTCATCATATATAATATGAGTACAAGCATGAATTTTGCACATAAAACAGTCTTCTGGGAGACAAAATATCAGTGCTAGTGAGCAAAAGAGTGATGTTGTATAGGAAAAAAAACAAATAGATTAAGAATGTATAAGTTGAACTTTTCTGCATGTAAAATTAAAAAAATAGGCAATTAATATTTAAAAACAAGCAGAAAGTATATTTATGGATTTATTTATAATCATTTGATTTAACTATAGTTATAGTCATTTGGACTTCAATGTACTTAATCAGCAGTAACTTAAATAAGTTCAGTCTCAACACTTTCAGTCAATAGAGAAAAAATATTTTCCTCTCTTTTCCAGAGGGTTTAATTAATTTAGCTGATTTCTTCATAACTCTTGTGGATTCATGATCAAAAATTAGTTTAAAAATTTAGGATACTTCCATATATTTCAGTGGAGTTTTTCTTCCCTTCTTTAGAAGTTTTCATTTTGAGTCTTAGCTTTTCTACTTACTTAAAAACAGTAATTCTAACTTAATTTTAAAATTCGTTTGTATGACTGCTGGAGGTCTAGCCTTGTGTTCCTTCCTTCCTTGCTGCAGGCAAGTTCAATCACTCAGGTAAATGAACACTGAAGAATAATTGCATTTGGCGAAAGCATGCTGGTCCCAATGGATGTAAGCTAATTTCAACTCTCTAACTTCTCTCTGGACTCCATTTTGGATTTTAGCATCAAGAAAAGTCAAGGAAAATGCTTTTTTTACAGACCCTTTTGTGAGAAAATGTCACCAGTATTTCCCCTTCATGTACAATACAACTTTTTTACAGAAACATAACTGTTAATAAATTTAGGTCTATGATGTTTTTTATTTAATATTTTGTGCAACTACCCTGTCCTTAAATAATTAGGACTCCTTTGGGCTGAGGTATTTGCAAATCATCAAAAAAGAAAAGTATTTATTTATTGAATATCTATTAGATTGACTGATAAAAAAATTCCTTTAATTGACTCATCTGCATCTCTGTGAGAAATTATTTATTCCCCGTGATGGGTTAATTATCATTGCAACAATGTTACCAATATATTTTCTATCCTAAGTTATATTTTTCTTTTCATTTAGTGTATATCAGGATCTCTTCATTGGACTGAAAAACTAGTCCATCAAGAGTTGATGAATTATGAAGAGTGAATAAACTTAAATGCTTGATAGGGTTAATCTTTAAGATTAAGGTTGAAATTAATCACAAGCAATCAGTTTAGTTTATTTTTTTATTATGCAGTGAATGACTATGTAAGAGTGACCATGGCTATCTAAAGTAGATGATGAGGTCTTTACATATTATTAGGAGTTTATTAGTGAAATATTCCAGAATAGGCTTAGCATAAAAAAAGCTGACACTTTCATGCCACTTTCAGTGACAGCATTACAGTCAAGCAGGTGCTGTCTAGACCAACCTTGCTTCAGTGACATAAATCACTCAGCAACTGACTCAGATCAGTCACTTTCTAATTACACTCTGGAAGATTTGGCACAAGTGTATTCAACTTCCTACTGATGTAAGGTCAGGATGGCTTCTTTTCTGTACGATGTTCCAGTCAGTGGGGATTTCAACTACTTTTAAGATGCAAAAGATAAGTAAAAAAATAATAATCTCTAGCAATTCTGGTCTATGAACCCTTCTAGAAGTGTTAGTAGAGATTGGAGCAATTGGGGTTTTTCCTATTGCCAAATATGGATTATTATGCTTTAGTATCCTAATTAATAAGACTTATTTTGAGCAAAATAAAATCTATATTATTTATAACTCTCTTGTTTGTTTTACTATATAGAGATAATAGTTAGTGTCAGGAGCCAACTTATTTAGGTCAGTCATTTAAATTTTCAATCACTTTATGCTGGAGAATAATTTTGAAAATTGAATAGCAATAATATATAAAATAATAATTTTGTATTTATATATATCTAAAATTCCTACAAATCAATGGATGTTATATAATACCTCTATATTAACATAATATACCTTATTTTCAAATATTATATGGGTTTTATATTTCAGACCCACACTATGAGTATACGTGTATGTTTGAGTGTATGTGCAGTGCATACTCTAAGAAACCTGTACTGAAAAATTATTTTAAACTAATAATTTCTTTAAGTAGAAGTCGTATTCCAAAGCAGAATATTAGATAGTAAATCACTGGCTCTACTACTCATGGAAGTGTAATAGTCTTAGTTTTTCTTTTGATACATGGCATAATCTTAGGCTCAAAGTAAAAAGCATATTTTATCCTTGTATTTAAGAAAATGAGCTGCTGATTTCTGCCAATTATTTTGTCTCAGAAAACATGAGCTAAAAGCTCATTAACATCTTCTGCTACTTCTTAGAAAAGAATTGTTCATTACAATGAAAATGGAAACACAATTTGGCAAAGCTTGCCGTAACTCTTGCAGATGCATGCAATAAATTACTAAAGAAAGAATGTTATAGCTCTTCATGTCATATTAAAATTAGCATCTGTCATATCTCCAGCTATGCAAGAAAATTGTGTAACAGAACTGACTGTAACAATGTTCTATATGCAAACCCAACTGCAGCAGGCCTTTTAGATTTCAGAATCAGTTTAAGACTGAAAAAATGAAAAGCTCTCGAAAAACATAAGAATACCATGGTGTGGAGACATTTTAATTTTAGATAATAATACTATAATTACTATTATTCATAATTTAATAATAATTATACTAATGTTATTAATAGAGACTGATTTAATGAAGATTATACAGAGTGAAACTAATAGAAGTTACACTACTTCAGGAGATGAAGCAGAAGGAATCAACTTAGAAAACCTGTTCTAAATAGAATTTCTACTGCATGAATACTTTATAACATCTTTTTGCCCTTACTGAAACCATATGAATTTAAGAATAAATATAATTTTTCGCATGTTTTAAAGTGTTATATATGCAAAAAATTAAGTATTTTCTGTAACTGGGACTGTAAAATGGTGATTTAGTTAGATCTTGATTTATGATCTTGATTTATAGAAGTTCTGGGAAGAGACTGGTCATTTGTTTTTTTAATATCTTGCTCTCTAACATAAAATAATGACCACTTTTAAAAAGATACTATTTTTACATGAGCAGCTGGTGAGGGTTTAGCAACTTTAATTGCTCATCTTAGAGCCACATTCCTAAAAATAATGAATAAACTCAAGAAATGGATGTTCTAACTGAATTCTGAAGTGAAAACTTCAACAGTAAATAACCCAAATTACTCTACATAATAGTGAAAAATAGAGTGGAAGCTCCACCACTTCATAGCTTCAAAATGTTTTCATTACGTATTTACAAAGCAGTTTACCCTAATTTACTTTCTATCTTTTATTATCCTATTAAAATATCCATTCTTTGTTTGAATTTAGGGTTTTTACAGATATTGTAAAGTCCTGGTTCTAAGTGACAGGGACATAAATTCTCATATTTATCCCATTTAACTTCTGTTGGAAATGAGTTTTATGTCTTTAAAACTTATCTGCTGAAATATGGAGATATATTTCCTCATTAAGTAGTTGGGAATGTAAGTAACTTACTTTATAAATTTGTTAGAAGCCAATATATTAAATGTTTAATGAAAGTATACTTACAAACATGCTCTCAGATTTACTAACCCTGATGTGGCAACTAGTTGTCAGATATTTACACTAAAAAATATTCCAGGAATGGAAAACTAACTTCCTATAACTTCTGAAAAGATCTACTAAATTTCCTAGAAAAAAATATGTTCTGCTATAGAATTATAAATAATTTATTTTTAGAGAAAAAGATACTGCTATAAATTTATATTTTTAAAAAGGACAGGTCTATCTTTCATTTCGTATTTGCTAAGACTCTTTCCTACTGGCAAAACTGCTAATTAAAAGACTGTATCACTTCATGATCTCTCACTAAACCATTACAATTTTTAGACACAGTACACAACTGTACTCTAATCAATTCCACTGGGAGTGCATTTGTTCCAGTGTTTCCTATTCCATGCAGAAACTGCTGTTTCCTTATGTGCTTGTTTCGGCTGAGTTATTTGCTTTATATCAGCCCGTATGGTGCTACATTTTGGATTTGTGACCAAAAGGGTGTTGATAACACAGGGATGTTTTAGTTTTTCCTGAGCAGTGCTGGCACAGTGTCAAGGCCTTTCCTGGTCCTCACACCACCCCACTCTCGGGGGGCACAAGAAGTTAGGAGGGAACACAGCTGGGACAGCTGAGCCCAGCTGACCACAGGGCTATTCCACACCATATGGTGTCATGCTCAGCATATAAACGGGAAAGAAGTTGGAAGCAAGGCACATTTGGAGTGATGATGTTTGGTTTTCTGCTTCCCAAGTCCCTGTTGTGTGTGATGGAATTCTGTTTTCCTGGAGATGGCGGAACACCTGCCTGCCAATGGGAAGTGCTGAATTAATTCCTCGTTTTGCTTTGTTTGAGCGTACAGCTTTTGCCTTACCTATTAAACTATTTTTATCTCAATCCACAAGACTTACTTTTACCCTTCTAGTTCTCTTCCCATCTCACTGGAGCGAAGTGAGCATATATTTGTACTTCTCACTGTTTATGTGATGATGAATGTAAGGTTGCACTCATTAAATGCAATGAATTCTCCCAAAGTTTAATCTATCCATGCTATCCAGTCTTCTCAATGGCCTTGGATTAGACTCATGATTAATACTTCTCTGCAAAGGAAATGCATTTTTTATTATTAATTTTTAACTAATAAAGCTTTCACTATATATCCTTTATCTAGAAAATAAGAAAAGGAAGTATTATCTTACCATTTGTAACACCTCCTGATATTGCATCTGATAGTATATGAGGATTCATCTTGCAGTAATATGTTACCAAAATAGGAATCAGTGTTTATTTGTTTGGGTTGAGTTGGAATGTATCAAATAGAAGGATTATTTAAAAAATATAACCATAATTTTCTATTTATTAAAAAACACAAACAAACAAACCTCCAAACCTTTAGGAGATTATAAAGTTGACACTTCATTTTGAATGCTTGAATCATTTGTGACGCATTCAAAGCTTTTTGCTTTTTGTTACGCTTGAATAGTTTTATAAATAATCTGGATTTGGCAAAGAAAATACCAGTGTAGAAAGGATGAGACCAGAATCACCCAAATTTCAAAAGGAAGCCTTTCATACTGTATCAATATTTTGGACAAGTCATTATTTGACTTTGTATTTCAAAAGAATGTGTTTGCAATTGGGCTTATTCTGCAGCACACACAGAAATGCACTGCATTCTGATTGTTTACCAGTTGTACTCCATGTATTCTCAAGGTTATTTTTCACTTTCAAGAAATTTGCCCATTTTCGTGTTCAGCCACCCTCAGATATTCTGACTACTCTCTAGCAGGACTCCTATGCTCAGGATACCATTTATACCCAACATTTGTCCTCCAGAAAGGTTTAAACCAGATGCATTGTCATTAAATTCAAATGAAGAGATAAATGATATGGACTTTAATTGTCTTTGCCTCAGAAAAATGGAAGAGTTCTTTCTACTGTGAATAGTAATTGTTCCACTCTTAAAATTAATTCATTTGTGTTTCTCATTACCGTTCCACATTTTCTGTTACAACACTAAGAGCCCTGTGACTCTTCTTCTGTCTTGTGGCTACAAAATTCTGCTTGAAAGAGTTAGAAAGGGAAATCTGGGGTCAAATTAACATTGTAAGTTCAGAAAAGACAAAATACTGTTGATTTTGCAGAGGATGCTATTTGGCAAAATCCTGCCCTTGAGAATCTCTTTTATGTGTTCTATAATATCTATGCTGAGATCTATGAAGCATGTTCTCTTTCTGGTTTTTTTTTCCTATGCAGAAAAAAATGAGAAGGAAATGAAGCAGAGAGAAAACCTTGAGGTCTTTCACTTCTTCAATTAAAAGTGTGGCAAGGGAGGTGTCATTTGGTTAAATCAGCAGATTTTTAAATTACCTGTATTTTTTCTTCATTGTGTATCCATTAAAACAGATTTTTAAAAAGTTTGTACTTTGTGTGGTAGCATTTACAATAAATCCTTTTTACAAATTAACCCCTCAGAATAATTTCTACAGGCCAGTGTGCCAACAGTGGTAGGGTATTATGTTAATCTGGTAGGAATATCACCATCAACTGGCATCATATGGTAGCTATTACAACACCCTTAGAAGAAGGTAAAATAGACCACATCCTAGGCTATAGCTACTTCCACTAATACAATCTGGTTAAAAGGTACGGGCACCTAAATATAGGCCGAAGAAAAGCATCTAGACCACCATGCCTCCAGAATTCCTTTAAGTATAAAAACAGCAAAATTAGTGAACTCATCTTTTTATTTTGCTGTGTTTTGGGGGTTTTTTAGGGTTTTTTTTTAATTTTTTTTTGTTTTTAATTTATATGTGTTTATTTATTTATATGTATTACATATAACAATAACCTCTCCTGAACAGCATACTTGTATGTACCATACGTTCTCAAAACCCCAAGGATGGGTTACTGCCAATAAGGTGCTTCATTTTAAGATTTAATTAGACAGATTTAAGTTCATGCTGTCCTTTTCATGAGAAGTATCCTTTGCCTGACTCCAGTTGTCATCAGTCTTAATATTTTATTTTCCTCCATTGTTCATCCTTTGACTTAATTATAGTAATTTAAGCGCTGATGTGTCTTATCATACCCTTTAATTGGCCTGAGATCAACATGGGTTTTCCAAAATAACTCATAGTTATAAAACAGTAGCAACAATATAACTCTCTATAAACCAGATGCCGATGTTAAAAATAATTTTAACAAATGAATACTTTTTTAGGACAACAGGGTAGGAATAAATTCTTATATGCTATGATGAGGGCATCTAAGGATACAGTAGAGCGATGAAGATCATCAAGGAAGATTTGGATTCTTTGAGTGTTATTTAATTAGATGGCACTTAAAGTTTGCATAATATGGTGAAAAATATATAACATTAACAAAGTTTATACTATGTGTGTACCTATGCCAGTTAGATGCATGCATTCTTTGTTATCAGTAGAGAGAAAGAAAACCTCCACTAGAGAACCTCCGCTAGAGAACCTCCACTAGCCTCTTTAAGCCTTTTTTTATAGCTCTGTTCTTTCCCATACTCTTGAAAACAAATGGAGCCACATACATCAGCATTATTAAAGAGGTCCTTTCTGCTTACACAGACTAGTAATCTAATCACCCTTTAGTTTCTCTCTGATCCTTTGTTTTCTCTTTTAAATGACATTTTAAGAATGGCATTTGAATAACGATTATAATTGTCTTACGAGTAAAAAATAGACTTACTCTTTCAAAGTAAAAAGCAATAGAAGAGTCTCTGGAATGTACGTGATGCAAACACAAAATGTCTTCTATTGTTTTCCAGTTGTATTTAAGACAGCTTTTGAAATTAATTTTGAGAGACTTCAAAGGTACCTGACATGGACTTTGCCAAGAAACATGACACATGAATATTTCTAGTACTGTTTGATTGTTTAAAACTATGCAGACGTGTTTAATATTTATGTTACTATAACATGTATAGAAACTTATGGCTACCAAGAAATATTTTGATTTCACAAGTGTGCTACAGAAGTCAAACAAAAACATACATTCTGCTTTATTCTGAAATAATAAATATATGCCTATGCCAACTATGTTGAGATTACAAGGAACCACTTTTTAATTTACATCAAGAAGTTATAAGTCAATTTGATAACTGTGTTCTTATTCAGATGTCTTGATTATTTCTGTAGAAATAGTTTTAGTTGCACATGTTGCTTTCACCCAGAATCTTCAAGACATAAAAGCAACACTGCTGAAGAAAACACTGAGATATGATTCTCTCCTGACTTGCTAATATTTGACTGACTGAAGGCTAAGGTTTAATTCACCCAATTGCAGATCCTTATAGATACAGACAGGGAATGTAGAACATATCCTACATAATATTTATAATTATATTTTTATTGTTTTGGAAAATAGTTTTATTTAAAGATGGTTAGAAATCTCTGCATGCAACTAGGTATGGAATCCCATTCACACTGCATTTTGCAGATTGCAATGATCAATGTGAATATAGAAGTGACTCCGATGACATGCTTACTGAAATAGAACTTAATTTGTACCCTTCTAAAGGATGCTGAAGTGCAGTGGAGGGTTCAGAGAAAAGCGACAATAGCAACTCAAGATTAGAATAATTTTAATAGAAGATTAAAAGGGGATTTGATTATAATTTTAGTCATCTACAGAGGGACAGAACATCTAACCGTAGACAAGGCTTTGATCGAGCAAAGGAATACCTAGCTTTGATTTGATGAAACTTCAACTAAGTAAAGAGTAAGTTGGAAGACATCAATATTTGATTTGGAGAGTGTTTTTTAACTGTAAAAATAATAAACAAAGATCTATGAAACTCCCTCATAATTCAACACATTGAAATCTGAAATATTTTTCTAAAGGACATGATTCAACTCCAGCACAGTTGTTGATCCTATATAAAAAGGGACAGTTTCTTCCATGATGAAGAACCACTAGGTGAAATTCTAAGATTATGAAAATATTGGCTACATCGTGAAAGTTTTTGTATTAGGAACCTTTGAAGTATTTAAATATTTTAGGTTAGTGTGTATATTGTCTATATTGATAATTTAAGCAGAAAACATAAACAATAATAAAACAAAAGGAGATACTACTGAAGAATGCTTTTCTACCAGTAAACTGTTTCCAATTACATCCAATACTGATGTATTATAAGAATTCAGTTGTGGTAATCAACTATAAAGACTAAATAAAGGAAAAAATAAGTATCCAAATATTTTATTTCATATCTATGCTTATTAAAATAGATCTGCCAAATGTTTTATTTACTTCCACAATTTATGGCTTTCTTCAAACTATTTCCTTTGTTTAAATCGTTAGTACTACTTTAAAACATTTCTTTTAAATCTACTTCAGATTTCTTTCAGTCCTCTTGCTTTAAAAATAACTGTGAATGCTTTATATTGGATTACAGAACAGACTTTCTAATTTGTCTCAATACATTCAAATGTTTCTCCACCTGCAGGTCAAGTTATATAACTGCCTAGTCACAGTAATTGAATTTCTCCTTCTGTAGCTCATAACTTGGTATTTGAATTCATCATTTACATGAATGCTATAAACAGCCATCTTCATTGACTGAGGATATTACTTGTTTATCTGTCAGATAAGAGGCATGTGGTGAAAATATCCAAGACAGTGAACATTCAGTTATGTTTTGGATTAAGTTATTATACACTGAAGTCATTATACATTGACATTTCCTACTTTATCAGTGAAGTCTCAAAAACTATAGACATGCACATTTATTGTTATGCAGTTTCCATTTTCTGTGCATTTATTTTAATAAGAGTGAATGTTAGTTATTGTAGCTTGAATTATGACTGCTTCTCTCTTGGTGCAGGTGCAGGTATTGTGTTTTCTTCCACATGTAAAAAGCATATACTTACTTTTTTAATACTGTTTCAATCGTAAAATATTACAGCAGGCTCTGCAAGGTGCATCACAAAATATCATCAGAAATACATGAGCTCTAAGAAAATTGTTGGTTATATTTTCTATCAAGATACAGCTATTCCCAGACTTGGGCTAGATATTTTAAAGAGAAAGGACATAGCCTGTCATCCCCTAGAGCCTGGGACTGTGCCCCTACCCCACATTCCCAGATTAGGGCTCCCTTGCAAAGGGCAGAAGCAGGAGGCCAGGGTGGGCACTAGTGCTTGCCTTACTGCAAAGCATCACTGGGGCAACACTCAGATCCTGTGACAGCAGTGGCCGTGACCAGCCTGCAAATCACAAGTACTTCTGAGATCCTGGGTCTGGGGGTGCTCCAGCAATGTTCAGATTTGTTACAGGGAAGGCAACTTTGTACAAGTATAAAATACTTGTGAAAAGAAAAGTATGTCTGAGAGCAAAAACGGACATCTGACTATAGGTCTATATTATTTAAATCTCTTCCAGGTATTTTACTAAACAATAGAATCACAGAATGGGTAAGCTTGGAACAGATCACAGTCCAACCTCCCTAGGGAACAGTACACAGGACTGTGTCCAGACAGCTCTTGAATATCCCCGGTGAGGGAGGCTCCAAAACCTCTCTGGGCAATCTGTTCCAGTGCAGAGTCACCTGTACAGTAAAGAAATTCTTCCTTATATTCAGGTGGAATTTTCTGTGCATCAATTTCTGCCCATTGCCTTGTGTCCTCATGGTTGGCACCAACGAGAAGAGCCTGACTTCAAGACCCTCCTTTAAATATTTATTTACACATTTATGAGGTACTCTCTCAGTCGTCTCTTCTTGAGCTTGAAAAGGCCTGACTCTCTCAGCCTTTCCTTGTAAGAGAAATGCTACAGACCCTTAACCCCCAGCTGCTTTCCAGCTGGTCGCTCCAAGCCTGTACCAGTGCCTGGGATTGTTCTCCCTCAGGTGCAGGACTCTACATTTGCCTTTGCTGAGTTTCAGACAGTTCCTCTCTACCCAATCTGTCAAGGTCCTTCTGAAGGGCTGCACAGCCCTCTGGGGTATCACCCACTCCTCCCAGCTTTGTGTCATCAACAACTTGATGAGGTGGATTTGACATGGGGAATGATGTTTTCCATTCAGTATATATTAAAATAAATAAATAGTAGGTATTCAATATATCAATCCAGATGCAATGAATACCAGGTAAAAACTGAGGTTTGTGAATTTCAGTGAGGGACAGGTAGGATAAGTAAGATGTGAATTTGATGCACAGAGAAGAGACCAAAATATATACAGAGGCCCTTATGGGAGAACCTGGCAAACAGTGTCTTTACCGGATCCACTAATAGAAAACAGCGAAGAATTCAATAGATATAACCTTCCCTAACAGAAAGGGTAGATCCATACATGCTTACCCTTTGTAGCAGAAAATCTATTACTTCTTGAGCAAGAGTTCAGAACTTTCATCTTGCTGCTGTTACACACTTTGCAGTATTTCCAATTTACTCCAAAGTACTAATAAGAAGCATAACTACAGTGCAGAAAATCTCCATGGACAATGGCATCCAGCCATTCACTGTGTTAAAAATCATGTACCAAACAAAAAAAGCTAGCCATATGGGGAAAAACTGAGTTTCAACATGAAACAACACCTTCACTACAAACATCTGGTGTTAGCTTAAGCTTGTCTAATGTGAATTTTCTTCAGTGTTTGGTAATGCTCCAGTTTTCTAATTACTGTCTTGTATTTAAGACATTGTATCTGACTAAAAAGAGCTTGAGACAGAAAAATTACTTAAGATCCTTTTTATATCACCATTTTTGTAGATTATATAAAGCTGTTAATACATATTGTTACATTTAAAAAATCCTCAAACACAACACAGTGCCTACTGTATTTTCTTTTTAATAAACTCCTTATTTACACATCAGTCAGCAATCTTTAATTTAGCTCTAGAGCAGCATAGCTACTTTCCCCCACTAAGCAAAGCTTAGCTTGTTTTGCATGCTAAGCTAAGTCAGCAGCTGGACTCATTTCCAGGATAGAACCTTCTACCTCAGACACCCTAAACAGGGATTTCAGTTAAAATCCACTATCAGTGCGTTTTTCTATGGAGTTTATTGCTAGAGCTCTTATAGGGATGCTACAACATCCCAGGGAGTTGTGGAAGAACTGTTCACTCTTATCACAGCTGAAAAGAAGTGATAGAATAAAAATGAATTGTGTTTACTCTTCTGTAGGGGTCTTAGAAAGTAATTCAACAATTCTCTCATTAATATATTTGGAACAATATATTATTGTACCCTATAACCGCACAATATTTATTCCTTGTGATAAGTCCTACCGTTAATGTAGAAGAAAGAGGCATAAAGATTTATCTATTTGATTCCTAGTAGGTGAGTGTATTACAGCCACATCATAGCAAACTATAACTCCAGCACTGTCTTTTATACATATATATATACATATATATATATGCATGCATACATGTATATATAAATATAGTTACATACTGTACAGTTGTACAGAAGTAATGATAATGTTTCTCTCATGGCATGAAATTTTTCCAGTTATAATAATAAGGTAAACATCTATTATGTGACTATCAAAAACTGGGCATAGACATAAAAATTGATTCAGCTTTTATGGATATTATTCAGAACAATAATTTATTTTTAAATGTTAAATAAATTGGATAGGTTTTACACAGAGTATTTGTGATTTTGCAGGTCATCTTGAATAACATATTATTCGAGTAAAACAAATAGTGAAAACTTATGACTCAATTTTTCCAGTAATTGAAATCTTTTATTCATAAATAGAGCATCATGTACTTGTGAATATAAAGGGAGCTTCTTCTATATAAAATTGACACAGCATGGGGATTTTTAATGTAAATACATTTTATTACCTCCCAAATTCTCTGATACTTTAGGTAAGGAATTCTGACAAATACATAAATTTATAAAAAGTCCAATTAACTTTACATTTGGTTGTTGGGGAGCAGGCTTATTTTCACACAAATTGATCTGGATTTCTGCTTTAATAACTTAATGCACAAAAATCAATGTATTGTTACAATCAATGAAACCCCTAGTATCTTTTATACATATTAAATCAAACCTCTAGCACTGTGTTTAGTGGTCCAAGAAATATATACTCTCTCAGATTTCTATTGAAGTGATAGCCATTTTAATTACTTCAAACACATGGTCATTTTGCTAGTAGAACCATAGCATTTCTTGCCAAGAGAAAAACCTGTACTGTCCAAATTTTTCTTTATTGCTCTAAGCTGCCAATATCTCCCAAATCAATGATAGTGCCTCTGTAAGCTGAAAAGACTGAATCAGATTTGACTTGGTCATATTTGACCTTGTTGTCTTTTATTTCCCTAGAAGACTCAAAAACCTAAGCAAACACTGCTTAATTCTGACCAGACTTGAATGAAGCTCACATAGAACCATATTTTTATGAAAGCAAAAGCTAATATTAGATGGTAATTAAGGTCCCTTCGATAAGAATTCATTCAGTTCTTAGCACAGAGTACACCTGTCCAAGCCATGGGCTGTCAGCTTTTCCAGGGAATTCTATGGGAAATGGTGTCAAAGGCTTTGTTGAAGTCCAGGTAGACACATTCACAGCCTTCCCCCCATCCACCAGGTCTGTCACCTGCTCATAAAAGGAGATCAGGTTGGTCAGGCAGGACCTGCCCCTCCTAAATCCCAGACTCCTGGCTGGGTCTGATCCCCTGGCCATCTTGCAGGTGCTGTGTGATCACACTCAAGATGATATGGGCACCAAGGTCAGGCTGACAGGGCTGTAGTTTTCCAAATACTTTTTTAAGCCCTTCTTATGGATGGGTGTCACACTGGCCAACTTCAAGGTGTCTGGAACCTCCATGGTGATCTAAGATTGTTGATAAATGATGGAGACAAGCTTGGAGAATGCTTCCACCAGCTTCCACATCACCCTAGGATGGATCCCATCTGGTCCCATAGACTTGTGAGTATATAAGTGGCTCAGCAGGTCACTAACTGCTTCCTCCTCTATTACAGGGGGGCTGTTCTGCTCCCTGTCCCTGTTTACTAACTCAGGAGGCCAATTGTCCTGAGGATGACCTGTCTTATTGTTGAAAACTGAGGCAAATAAGGTGTTAAGTACCTCAGCCTTTTCCTCATCTTTGGTAACCATATTTCCCTCAATGTCCAATAAAGAATGGAGGTTTTCCCTGCCCCTCCTTTTGTTATTAATGTATTTATAAAAATACTTTTTATCATCCCTTACAGAACTGGCCAGATTAACTTCTGTTTGAGCTTTTTCCTTTCTAATTTTCTTTCTGCATGACCTAGTGACATGCTTCCACTGATTCTTAAAATTTACCAGACAGGCAGAAGTTGTGGTATTTTTAATCTCTTCATGCCCCTTTAATTGTGAGCACATTTGTTTTTTACTTTAATCAGTCAATTCATTTTCAGTAGCAAAAAGGGCACAAACACATCTGTTCTTCCTATTTTGGTGATATGATCATAGAATCATAGAATCAGCTGGGTTGGAAGGGACCTCAGAGATCATCAAGTCCAACCCTTGATCCACTACCACCATTAGTTTGGTTATGAGTCCTTTGTGTGTATAGTAATCAAAAATTCTTTGATGGTTTCCCATCACGTATTGGTCATACCTGCAGCTTACTAAATCCACATGATGAGTTTGATTTAACACAGTTTGGCAGTATAGAAAGCAAGTCTTCCCATGTGTTGAAGTAATTGGAAACAAGGATTATGTCTTTGGTAAGGAAATGAAGTAGTGCCTGGAGCAGTTATCTTTGCAATGACAGCAGTGAACTTTAGTGAGAATAGAGGTAAACGTCTATCTTCTTGACATACAATATGGGCTACTGACTCATCAAGCTGTTTTTCCTTTGTCTAGTTAGATTTTCATGCTTTCATTTTTATGCTCCTTGCAATTAGCACTATGTTCTGAGCAGATTAAAAAACTATTTTTGAAGAGAAAAACAACCACCCAAAACCCATATGCTTCTCAGAGGAGGAAAAACACACCTATTCAGAGTCATTGACTAGTATTGCAGTGCATCTTTCAAATTGTTAGACTTTGTTATCTTCCAATCCTCTATTTACATGTATGCAGTTTGTTTTTAACCAAAAATGCTTTCAATATGTTTTTGGAGGGAGGTATGTGTATTTATTGATTTATTTATCATTTGAAAGCAGAGTTTGCCTGTTCATAAAACATGAACCACGATGCTTAAAAATATCTCACAGAAAATCCTCACCTTGAGGAAAGCCAGCTACTGCTTTGGTGAAATTAAATACTGTGACTAATGCCCACAATTATCCTCCTTTATTAATAGCTATAAAGGACCTATTTGTTTCCATGTTGGTGCTTACCGAATTGATCTCTGTTTTAGTGAGTGCTGAAGATCAGATTTATTAGTGTTTCTCTCGGTATTGGAGCAGTAGAGAGCAGCAGTGACAGGTCTGCTCAGAGAAAAGTTAAATGGAGTATTTTGTAACTAAAAATTTATAACACAGAACAGACAACCAGGAGAGGCTGCAGTGAGGACTGCTGAGATCCTGGTTACTGCAATAACAAGATCAGAGCACAGTATCATCGATACAAGACCATCCCCTCAATGACTGATTCAGCTGAAACTACTTGTGTGGATAAAACCATGTCTGTCATTTAACTGTCAAGCACACCAGACAATGAAAGCAAATTCTACCTTTCATTTAAAATTCAGGTTTCATCAGAGATATTAGGATGGCTCTGTATTAATACTAAACTAATGAAGAAGATGTTAGAAAATTCCTTTTTTAATTTTTTTTGGCTTTTGCTACAGCTGAGTACTGCTCCAGTCACCTTTTACTTTGAGAAGATTTAATTACCATAATTAACTTTAATTTTACATTGATTAAAGTTCCTCAAAAGAATTACTTTAAGGTAGCATGCTCAAGGTCCAGATTCTATACGCAAATAAAACAGATAAAATTAAAAGCTTTGTGATTTGTACTTCCTATTGTAGTAGTTAGAATTAAGTCTTGAAAGGCAAATCTATCTAGTCATAGATTTAAATCTGACATGGTAGAAAACGTACAAATATTCCTAGGGTATTTTTTCTTTTTTATAAAAATAATGTCTTTGTCTAAAAGTAAAAACTGCAGTAAAGACTATGCTCCAGACATTTCAGCATATTTTCAGCATGAGTATTTATTTTGTTATGAATATTCATCTTATTTTTCTATTACAGCACTGCTTACATGCCTAACTGGAACCACTGTAGTATTGCACAAGACACAGCTCTGGCCAGGACAATTTACATAAACAATACAAGAAATGCCAACTTTTATCCAACACACAAAGGTACAAAGATTATCCTCAGGTCTTATGGGGGTCGACACCACGATTGCGGAGTGCCATAAGATCAACCTTGAACTCAAAGTCTCGGTTGCTGCCCAACACACCTATACTCTTCAAATACGGATCTATTTCTATTTCTGGTATTCAGATGAGCACATGAGATGTATTTCATTACTTTCTGTCAAAAGTTTATGTATTCTTTTGGGAAGTGGAGCTATAGACCTCTATCATTTGAGTAACCTGTCGCCACCAGTACAAAAGAACAAATCAAAAAATCATTTCAAGCATAAACATACCTGATGCCACTAGTGTTTCAGGTTTGCAAAGGTAATCAGGCTCCTAAAGAAGGAAACAAAACACACCTGCCCTGGTTAGATGGAGTGCTTAACATAAGATAAATCATAGAATAGAATCATGGAATCATTTAGGTTGGAAAAGATAATCAAGTACAACCATTAACTCATCACTGCCAAGTCCACCGCTAAACCACATCCCTAATTGCCATATCTGCATGTCTGTTAAACATCTCCAGGGATAGTTATTCAACTATTCTCTGTGCAATCTATTTCAACATTTGACAACCCTTTACATGAAGAATTTTTTCCTTATATCCAATCTAAACCTTCGCTGGTGCAACTTGTCCTATCGCTTGTTACTTTGAAGAAGAGACTGAAAATGACCTCACCCACAAGCTCCTTTCAGGTAGTTGTAGAGAGTGATAAGGTCTCCACTGAGCCTCCTCCTCTCTCCAGGCTAAACAACCCCAGCTTTCTCAGCTGCTCCTCATAAGACTTGTGCTCCAGACCCTTCACCAGCTCTGTTGTCCTTCTCTAGACTTGCTCCAACACCTCAATGTCTTTCTTGCAGTGAGAGGCCCAAAACTGAACACAGAATTTAAGGTGTAGCCCAGTACAAGGAGACAGTCGCTGCTCTGGTCCTGCTGGCCACACAATTTCTGATACAAGCCAGGATACCACTGCCCTTCTTGGCCACCTGGCCACATTGGCTGACTGTCAATCAACATCTCCAGATACTTTTCCACTAGGTAGCCTTCCAGCCACTCTTCCCTAAATCTGGTACAATGCATAGGGTTGTTGTGACCCAAAGGCAGGACCCAGCACTTGCACTGTTGAACCTTTATGCAATTTGCTTCAGCCCGTCAATCCAGCCTGCACATATCCATCTGCAGAACCTTCCTACCATCCAGCAGATCAGCACTCCTGTCCAACTTGGGGCCATTTGCAAACTGACTGAGACTGACCTGGATTCCCTTGTCCAAATTTTTGATAAGGATATTAAACAGGGCTTTCCCCAACACTAAGTCCTGGGGAACATCCCTGCTGACTGGCACCAGCAGGATGCAATACCAGTCAACACCACTCTTCAGGCCTGGCCATCCAGCCACTGTACCAGATGTAAGCACTGATTATGAAAATATAGAAGATTAGATCCTGATTATTTTGTTACTGTTTTTTAAAATATGGTGACATAGTAATACGCTCCTTATTAAATTTTACTGTACTTTTTTTCAAACTGCTTTTCATAAGAGGAAAATTAAACCAGTGTCACCAATGCACAGTAACAATGGTTGTTATGAAAGCATTCAGGAATTACTTGTAAAACTGCACATAAAGGTCATTCTGAGCTTCTGCACACCTCAATCTATTAAGTCATGTTAGGGAAATGGTCACTGGATTAGAGTTTGCACAAACAATTTTGAGGCTAATTTACATCATGAAAAGAAAAAAAAAATAGAACTTGATACTACAAATGGTGATAAGGGTAGTCAGTAGTCGAAATGTCTGTTACTATTATTCCCCCAGGTTTGAACTATGGAGTTGTTATCAAGATAAACAGACATTGTTAATAAAATTGAAACTTACAGTACCATCATCTAGGGAACCATCCACAGAATAGAAAGATTTACTTTAATCTAATCAGTGAACACACAGAAAAAAATACAGACTGTTTCATAACACTGAGTTATTTGAATGCTTTACTCCCAGATGATATTCGTGTATTCAGGCACTCCATTCCTTCCAAGGTGAAAAACATAAGTAAACATAGAAAAAAACCCACTGGATAATGCTAGGCAATAGGTTCTTTTGAACAAAACTTTTGGCAGCAATTGTGTAGGTTCACTTCTTATGCATGGAATGACCATGACAAAGTAAAAATTGAAACCCTCCTTAGCCAAACTAAAACATCCAACAAAAATGCATCAGCAGTGAAGGCGGGGATAATATTGTAGTGTAACCTGGCAAGCAACTAAACACCCTACAGCCATTCACTCACTCCTCTGCAATAGGATAGAGGGGAGAATTGGAAAAAAAGGTAAAACTCATAGGTTGAAATATAGAAATTTTCATAGCATGGAAAAGGAAGCAAAAGCAATAAGAATAATAAAGTAATATAAAAAAGAGATGATGTACAATGCAACTGCTCACAGTCCTCTGACCAAGGCCTGGCCACTCCCCAAGCAGTGGACCACGACCCACCAGCTTTGACTTCACCCAGTTTTATTTTTCAGGATGGTGTCATGCAGTATGGAATACCCTTTGTCCAGTTGGGTTCAGCTGTCCTGACTGTATCCTCTCTCAGATTCTTGTACCCCCTACCTTCCTTGCTAGTGGGGTACTGAGAAGCTGAAAAACTCTTAACTTAGTGCAAACATTGCTCTGAAACAACCAAAACAACAGTGTGTTTTCAACATTACTCTCATCCTAAATCCAAAATACAGCACTGTACCAAATACTAGGAGGAAAATTAACTCTATTCTAGCCAAAACCAGGACACTATGCAATCGGTACCCATTGATCTTTGACCCTCAGCAACCCCACAGCAGAAAGGTGCTCTGAGAAACTGAGAAAGATAGACAAAGGTTTCAATCTCTTCTGTCTCCAAGACAGCTATACCAAAAGTCCACTGGTACATTTTTTCCTTCTTGAAATGCCCTCCCCTGAGTTAGTCTATGCCAGGGATGCACAGAGCCTCTGGGCTAGTCACAATGGGGTGCATTATCCACTCAACCCCCATTAGGCTCACTTTGGCCTCCAATAGTTAGTTGTTGGGATCCCCCTGTCACTCTAGAAATAGAAATGTATTCTTCCCCTTTATAGCTTGATGGCATTAGGATACACTGTGCACTAACATCCCCTACAGCCTTACACTCCTGTGGGTTTGATGTGCCAGGCCATCAGATCGACACAGTCCAATAAATCCGGTTGTTCTGTTCCCCTACCTGGCTGGGGGCAGGGTCCCTCTAGTTCTGGTCATACTATTCATTACTCACTTCTTGTAAATATGAATCAGAAGTCCCTTTACTAGGATCAGAATTAAAATCAGCCCTTTGTCTAGGGAACTGCACTCTGGAAGTTGAGCAACAGTTTTCCCAAAGGACCCCATTTTGTGATTATGTTTCCTTGCAACTCACACCTGTGCCTTTAGGGTCAAGGTAAATTTTCCATACCACGTCCTCATACCCTCTCCATGGTCCCACAGGTCAACCATAGGGTGGCTCGTGGAGTGCCCCCATTATACCCACTCTCTTGAGTAAAGGAACGCATACTCCTAATAGTTTAGATACAGGTCCATACAGCTGGGAGGACTTATCCTGTTTTAATTGCAACTCCTGGGACACTATATCCAGAGCTGAAACTCAGAACCATACAGAGGAAGAGAGGTTTTCTTTGTATTGCTGGAGATGGCAGGACAATTCATCCACCTCTTGATGTTTACAGCTGGAAGTTCTGGGAGGGAATCAGGAGAGCCAAAGCACTTTCCTAGGCATGTAAAAAAATAACTGTTTCTTCAAGTACATAGGACAACAATGGAATTTGAAAGAAATTGTACCTCCTCCCAACGAGCAAAATAGGATACCTGGCTACAATTGATGTGAAGAAGGCTGAAGTACTCAACAACTTTTTGCTTCAGTCTTCACTGGCAAGTGCTGTAACCATGCTGCCCAATTTAGAGATTCCAAAGGCAGGGACTGGAAGAATAAAGTACTGCCCGCTGTAAGAAGAGATAGGGTTCACGACTATCTAAGGAACCTGAAAACATACAAGTCTATGGGAACTGATGAGATTCATCTGCAGGTCTGTTATTTACCTTGGCTGAACGCCAGGTATCCACAGGGCCTGTGCCCAGCCTATCCCCAGAGGAGAGGGGAGGAGGAAAGAGTGGAAAGGAAAAAAAAAAGCAAAACCAAACCTGCTAAGAAAGGTGGTTTAATATTTACATAAAGAGGAAAAAAACTATAAACAGAGAAGAACTAACTTCTTCCCCACAAGAACACTCTCCTCCTCCGAAGAAACGGCCTGACTACTCCGTGCAGCTACCCAGAAGAGAAGAGGGCCTTGCTTCCTTCTCATCTCTTTTATATCTGAGCTGACCTAACATGGTATGGAATACCTTATAGTCACAATATGAATCAGGTGATCTATCTAGTTCCTTTTCCCTCTCAGGGAGGGTAACAAATCCATTACAAGGTCCTGAGGGAACTGGCAGCTGAATCTGCTAAGCTGCTATCCATCATATCTGGAAAGCTGAGGCTGTCCAGTGAAGTTCCTAATGACTGGAAAAGGGGAAACACAATCTCCATTTTATAAAAGAGAATAGAAGAAGACCTGGGGAACTGCAGGCCAGTCAGTCTCACCTCTGTGTTAAGCAAAATTACACAGCAGATACTCTTGGCTACTTACTGTGAGGATGGTGAGACACTGAAACAAGCTGCCCAGAGAAGCTGTGGAAGCTCTCTCCCTGAAAGTGTTCAAGGCCACACTGAATGGGTCTTTGAGCAATCTGTTCTAGTGAAAGGTGTCCCTTCTCATGGCAGGAGGGGTTGGAACTGGGTAACATTTAAGGTCCCTTCCAACTCAAACTATTAAATGATTCCATGATTCTCTTTTATATGGATTTCCTTGTCCGTTCTTCCCACCTAGGCAAGAGCAGCTTGAATTTTTCTACCAGTATGTAATCAATCTGTAGCACATAACTTGATTTAGTGGGAGAGGAAATACTGGAGGAAGCAGAAAAGGTTTATAGTAAATTTGTTTGAACTCTGAAGCTGTTCCTATTTTGACTTACCAGTTTCCACTGTTGGTAACAAGTCAGAGAAGGCACATGATCTGAATATCCATTTTTGGGACACTGATGCATCTACAGGTAGCATGCATGCATCTAAACAGGAATGAGTGGAATGTCATTCTTGATCTTCAGTAGTCAAAGACTACGTTTCTGACTCTCTGAGCAGAATCTGTTTGGAAGAAGGAGGCAAGAAATCTATCCTTTATTCTTCTACTGGAATCACATCTATTCAATGATATTGAATAGACTGTGACCTTGGTACACTGTTAACTGAGAGATGCATTTTTTGTATTCTTAGTTCTGTTTTCACCTTCTGAATGACTAAATGCTCTGTCAAATGCCTAGATCACTATATACCTCTTACCCATCTTGCTTTTTCAATTAATAAATTACTAGTATTGCACAGATATTTAAGGCATTCAGCATTAATCAATCAAAAAAAAAGCAGCAAGGCCTTTATGTTCCTGTCTAATGAGGAACAAGGAATAAGGAATTATTTTGTTTATGACATGAATACCATTCTTTTGAGTTTACAAATAGAAATACTTTGAATTCGAGGGATAGCATTGTATTGAATATGTGTGTGGTCCATAGGGATATGGCATTCTGTAAAGGAAAAATTAGCTATCTTATTAAAAAATGTTAAATAAAATGCAATTATTCTCTATATTATCAGCAGAGTAAGGTATGCATTTTTAGCAAAGTCCACAATAGGCTCTAAAGGCTATTTTATGTACAAAAATTCTACAATGTATCATAATACTCCTTGAAATCTGAGTAGATAATTTATCACATTTTCCTTAAAAATATCTTTTGCTTTTGTAGGGAGTTAGAACATTTTGTATTGTTATCTCACGATATTTCAAGATTAAAAAGAAAGGGATATTTTTAGGGATACCATATTACATCTGGATTCTCAAACCACCATACTCACTGAGCTACACAGAACAGTACTTTTCTTTTTCCTTAGTCTTTTGGCATAAAAATATTTTCAGAATGCTTGTTGGGAGGCAAGTAGAATAGAAATTATTTATCTATTGGAAATACTGGGTGTGTTTCTTATTTTCTAAAAATATAATATGAGTAAAATATTTGCAATACTTCTTCAGATATCACTAATATCTCCACTTGGAAAGACTTGCAAAGTCATCCCAAAGAGGTATGTACTTGCATAATATTTGCATAATATCTTTATAAACCGAAAAGCCGAAAAATGTATATTTATAATACACTGAAAAATAATTTAAACTCTCAAAAATCCAAGACTTGGAGGTGGATTTAGTATTTTCTGTTTGTATCAACTTCTTGAATAGACAAAGTAAGCTACTGAATAGAGAAAACAAATAATGACATAGATTCTAATACAGTCTTTCCTCCATAAAATTTCTAATTGCATCTTGTACTTTAAATATAGCGCATGCCTGGATTTTTGTTCAATCTTCTGTCTTTGGGAAGCTTCAAGAGTACTTAAAAACACATATGTTAAAGACCTCATTGAGATAATAAGATTACACCTGGTGGTAAACAAAAATTCTGTTTCTTAGTCGAAGACTTGCATAGAAAATATTATAATTGTATGTAATGTTGTGTTGCATACTACTTTACTTTCATAAGTGAAGGTAATTTTATGACTTTATGAAGTAAAATTATACATATAGATAATCAACATGCACTGGAGATAATCAACTTATGGAGAAAACCTTGTTGTCCTATGTACATTCTTTTAGTTTCATATCAAAACTAGCACATTTGGTAAGTTGTTACTGTTTGAAAAGATCTACTTTTGTTTGAGGTTACTCAGACAAAGCCAAAGATTAAATAAGCAAGAACATGGTAAATCACACTGACGAGTTATGCTCAGCAGATATGAGAATTCCTGAGCTCAGATCTTCCTGTCTGCCTCAGAAAGTCTGGCAGCTGTTATGAATGGATTTGCAATTTTGGCC
This sequence comes from Corapipo altera, assembly GCF_003945725.1. Taxonomy (NCBI): domain Eukaryota; kingdom Metazoa; phylum Chordata; class Aves; order Passeriformes; family Pipridae; genus Corapipo; species Corapipo altera. The sequence continues at coordinate 11,945,409 of NW_020884872.1, forward strand.
AAAAATTTCCCTAACAGAACAATTTTCTTCTGATTCACAGCAGCAACATTTCAAATATTTTTAAATGGAAGTTTCAAAACATTTATTTCCAGAAAGTGTCAAAATGTTTAATTTCAACATTTTCACTCTCAAAATTCAAGTATTGCAGTAGGATTTGGAGGGCTTTTTTTTTTTTTTTTTTGTAAATGCTGTAAAAGATTCCAAGATTTTGGCTCTTCAGCTGGTATCTAGAAATTAAAGGCTGAAAGCTTGGCTAGAGCTCCCGAATTTCAAATACATTTAGCTGTAAATGAGATTTTGACTGTTGTTTTACACTGGTAGAGCCAAATAGTGGAAATCAATGGAGAGAACTAATTAAAGAGGTGTAGATGTCCATCTTTGAGTGCTTCTTTCAGTTTTTAAGAGAACTGATGTATATCAGCAGGCAGAACATAGTATTAGAATACAAAATTGATTCAAAATTCGAGTTTCCATCCTTAAAATATATTCTTTGTAGCTCAACTAATTTTCAAAAAAATCTTTCAAAATTGATAGCATACTTCTACCATCAAATCAAATAAAAACGTAGCGGGGTTTAATTTTTGTAGTTTGTTTAAAATTTCAAGATTATAAAAAACAGACTCATGACTTTAAGGGAATGACTCATGATTTCTGAATGATTTGAGTCAGATATTATCAGAATTTTTAGACGGATAGCTGGCTCAATAATGTTCCTGAATAAAAGGTTGAGTGAAACCTTCTACTTCTCATTTTTCTTACATTTCTTACTTGCTGATATACAAACTGTGGAGAATTGGACTGAGAAACCAGGATAGTAACAATTTATGCATTGATAATTTATGTATGGTTTATGGCTTTCTTTTACATAATTCTTTCTTTATTCAATAATAAATGCATAGTTGCCATAGAAACTGCTACAACATAGGATTTGGATTACTGGGAAGAGGCAGGGCATTTTTCTAAACAAATAAACACAGAAGACACATAAATCAAATGTTAATCAGCATCATGCATGCTTTTAGGACAATAAAGCCTGAGTTTCCCGATATTGTTGAGGGTGCAGAGGATTCAGAAGACAGTCTCAATCTCTGCACTGGCATCCTCAAATATATTGCTCAAAAGTGTATTGAAGTTAGGTTATTTCCCAGCCCCAATGACTGTACTTCCAAACAACTGTGTTCAATAGTTTGTTTTTAAGCCCAAATAGATCCCTGAGCAAGCTTTTTATTCTCTAGGTGCTTACTAAAACATATGGCCTCTTAGGAACCAAAAATATTAAACGTATAACTGTCTAAGAAGAAGATACTGAAGCCATTAGTACTGCATTAAACCTAAAGGAGAGAAAAAAAATCTGTGTTAACTGCATGCATAGGACAGAAGGGACAAATGAGTTTTATTTTATCTACTACTCTCATTTTCATTTCCTTATATATCTTGCTTGTCTATTTTTTCCTCTTTTTGCAAATTCTTGGCTTTTCACTGCAAATTAAAAATAATTGCAGTTCTCCCCCAACATGCACACACACCCCCATCTACTTCATAATCAGGTCTATTAAAATCCATCCCTGTTGCTATGTGAATTCTGTACACTTATACTTTTCTCTGCTTCTTTATGCTGATTGATTTGCACATCACAAAATTGAAATTTCAGAAAAAAATATTTGGTATCTAGAAAAAATCCTGATACCAGTTTCAATCTCATCAGTCATGAACAACGGGGGTTTTAAAATTTATGGTTTGGGTTGGAAGGGACATTTAAAGGTCATCTAGTCAAACCACCCCTGCAATAAGCAATGACATCTTCAACTAGATCAAGTTGCTCAGAGTCCTGTTAAACCTGACTTTGAATGTTTTCGGGAATAGGGCATATACTACTGCTTTTAGTTTAAAATCCTTACCCCTTGTCCTATCACTACAGGCTCTAATAAAAAGTCTGTCCCCACCTTTCTCATAAGCCCTCCTTAAGTATTAAAAAACAATAAGGTGTACCTGGAGCCTTCTCCAGCCTGTACAACCCCAATCCTCTTAACCTTTTCTCATAGGAGAGGTACTCTACCCCTTTGATCATTGACCCTCCTCTGGACTTGCTCCAACAGGTCCATGATCTTGTTGTGTTGGGGACCACAGGGTTGGATGAAGCTCTCCAGGTGGAGTCTCACAAGAGCAGACTGGAGGGGAAGAATCACCTCCCTCAACCTACTGGCCACACTACTTTGGATGCAACCCTGGGTACTGTTGGCTTTCTGGGCTGTAACTGCACAGTACCAGCTTATATTCAGGTTTTCATTCAACAGTACCCCCAAGTCCTTCTCCTCTGGGCTGCTCTCAATCCTGTCATCACTCATCCTGTATACGTGCTTAGGATTGTCCTCATCCAGGTGAAGGACCTCACATGGCCTTTTTGAACTGGATGAGGTCTGTATTTTACAATGACAATTTAATTTTCAAATAAAAAATAATTTCAAAGTTGCCCAATTAAAAATCTATTTCATCACAGAGAAAATTTTTTTCATTATTAAATATTTTACTTCTCAAATTAAAAAGGTGTTTGTTTCCTGAAAAACATTTCACCAGCAATAATTTTAATTTTCTAAAAAAAGGAATATTTTATGGAAAATTGCTGCTTGGCTCCAAAAATTAGCTCATCTTTTGTAACATAACTCACAGAAAAGGGCAGTGAGTTCTACAGAATGTCTTATTTACATTTTTCCTATTATTCATCTAGGTGATTCAGTGTTACCAGGGAACAGCAGAAACAGTAATGCTACAGTAAACAGAAGATAACATAGTTAATATTGTGAACTTGCTGCATTGAGATAATTTTTAACAGGGTTAGCCAGAGTGTTAGTTCAGATTCTGATGATATCTTGCAGTTCTCTGTCTTCCTACCATTCTGCAAAGAGGGCTTCAGCTCTGCACAACCTCACTGCTTGTCATTTCTCCTCCTGCTACTAGAGGTTACTAACTAGGTACAGCCTTCCCTAACTTTTTTCTGAAATGGTGTAGTGGGTTGACCCTGTCCAGTTGCCAGGTACCCACTAAAGCCAGTCTCTCACTCTCTCTGCAACTGGACAGAGGAGAGAAAAAAGAACAGCTAAGAAGTCATGTGTTGAGATAAGAGTTGGGAGACGTCAGTTACCGATTACCTTCCCGGGCAAAACAGACTCAAAGTGGGGATAGTACTTAAATTTATTACTAACAGGATAAGAGCAAAAGAGTGAGAAATAAAACAATCTTAAAAACCAAATGCCAAACCCTCGTTCTTTCCATGTTCTCCCTCCTCCCCCCAGCGGTGCAGGGGGACAGGGAATGAGGATTACAGTCAGTTGTTGTTTCTGCTGCTGCTCAGGGAGAGGAGTCCTTCCCCTGGTCCCATGGCGTCCCTCCCACAGGAGTTAGTCCTTGATGGACCTCTCCGGAGTGAGTCCATCCCTCGGGCAGCAGCTCTTCCCAAACTGCTGTCCCGTGGGTCACTCCTCCATGGGGTGCAGTCCTTCACGGATGAGCTGTACCAACGTGGGTCCCCCACAGGGGCCACAAGTCCTACCCGGGAAAAACCTGCTCCATCATGGGCTTCCCTCTCCATGGGTTGCAGGTCCCTGGCAGGACCCTGCTCCATCTTGGGCCTCCCACGGGGTCACGGCCTCCTTCATGCATCCACCTGCTCCAGCACGGGCTCCTCCATGGGCTGCAGGTGGGTCTCTGCACCCCAATGATCCTCCATGGGCTGCAGGGGCACAGCTGCCCCACCATGGTCTGCACCACGGGCTGCAGGGCCTCAGCTCTGGTGCCTGAAGAACCTACTGCCCCTCCTTCTGCACTGATGTCTACATTGTTGTTCCCATGTTCTCACTCCATCCATCCCTGCCTGGAATTCTTTCTGCACAACGCCTTTCTTTTATTAAATATGTTATCACAGAGGCATTACCATTACTCCTGATTGGCTTGGCCTTGGCCAGTGGCAGGAAGTCTGTCCTGGAGCTGGCTCGCATTAGCTCCATGGGACAGGGGAGCTTCTAGCATCTTCTAACAGAAACCACCCCTGTAGCCCCCCACTACCAAAGCCCAGCCACAGAAACCCACTACAAATGGTAATGTAAATACCTGCATCATTTTGACTCACTGGGTTAGGAGAACCCCATGTGCAGATGTGCTAAGGGAGGTAGAAACAAACTTGATGACATGAGGCAGCAGCAGTAACCTCATAGCCTTTAATTATACCACCTAAACAGTACATGCTGGCTTTGTACCATGAGAAACATCCACCAAGGAACGAGAGGGTGCATTAAGTCCTAAAGGAAGGAGAGAAAGATCATCTCAGGTGGTTTTCGCCTTGGAAGGTCATAGTATTTTGATAGATTTGCAAAAGTTCTACTCTCTCTTACATGACAAAATTTTTTCCTCTTCATTGCCTAATAAAATATATATTACACCTTACATTTTTAGGCATCCAAACACATAAATAAATGAAGCAGCAAGTATATGGGAATTAATTACTGTTTTATAGAATTTATGCCCCTAAACAGGTTACACACTAACTGCACTGCAGTTAAATGTCTAAATCTAATAAAATAAACCAGGTCCTCTAAAGCTACCATCTAATTAGTGTCAAATGTTTACTATAATTAAATTCTATATGTCAAATGGAAAAAAATGATGATGTGAATCTACTTTGCAACCAAATTAAATAGTTTGCATGGGAAAAAAAACCTTAAGAGCCCAAGGTACCTAGAAACTTACAGTAGCTCTTTCAGTGGATGGAAAGCCTCTGTAAACTTCACCATTATTTACAATTACATGAGGCATCACTTCAAAAAGGAACAGAGACACTCCCCCCATATTATAATTTATTTCCTCAGCTGATGTAGTGATACAGACCTAATGACTGTGAAAAAGCTTCAGTTCTGAAAGATGAAATTTTGTAACAGAATCTATTTCCTTAAACTATTGAATAATAACTAATTTTTGTTAGGCAGGAGAAGAAAGTTTTGGAATGGATTTGATGTATGAGTTTTCACTAAAGTGTGGGTTTGATCAGAAAATGAAAACTTTTCAAAACTTATATATCACTGCTTGAGGTATTTTGGTGACTACAGTGTACAGTCCATGTTAAGCTAGTCAGATCTACTGCTAACAGCACTTTCATAACCACTTAAAACTCAGTATAAACTCTTGTGGCTGCAGTGTGGACATACTCTAGCACCCCAGCACTCCAGGAAAACATGGTACACACACAAAACTACTGTATTCAAATATAGCAGTGCAGATAGATCTCTCCGATAACACGTAGCTCATATTCTCTATCAAGGGGTATTTTACAGCTTCTCCTAATGCCTTTTTAATTTTTTTAAGTTGAACACTGTAATATACATGACCAAAGAAAGAAGTTATTAACAGTTTTTAACTGAAATTCTTTCTTTCCCAGGAATCCCTATGAAGCATTAACTTATGTTTCTCTTACTAATTTGTGCTACCCAAAATGGAGGTTAAGTTAAGCATTGATTGTGATGGGTTGACCTTGACTGGAGGCCTGGTGCCCACCAAGCTGCTGTATCACTCCCTTTCTTAACATAATCATAGAATCATAGAACTCTTCAGATTGGAAAAGACCCTTAAAATCATCTTTATATCTGATCTCCAGCCTAGCATCCCCATCGTGTTCACCATTAAACCACCTCCCCAAGTGCCATATTCACACATTTTTTGAAAACTTCCAAGGATGGTGACTAGGAGATAAAATAAGTTGGAAAAAACTCCCTCATAGGTCAATAAAAGGGTATTTTAGTAAAGCAAAACCTAAGGTCAAGTGTGTACTGGCAAAGGAAAAAAAATTTTCCCTTCCCATCAGCAAGCAATGAAGAAGCCAGTTCCTGGGAACACTGAGGGGGAAAGTATCTCCAAGGCAGATCGATCCTTGATAACTTCTCTATAAACCTGTGCATAAGGTTGTGGCAATATGTTAGTGAATGTTTGAAACCCAGTTTGTGACCTGATTATGTATGCAGACCTAGATAACAACATGCAATACCATTTACATTTAGAAGAATGAAAATTTACCTGCCATTTTGCTTTAATTATACTTACATATGTTTGTGTTTCCTCTTAGTTGCATGCTAGGATGTGGTAAGAGGGTAACTTATGATAGGGAAAAAGAAGAGAAATCTCATAAATGCTTTGCTTACCTCAGTAATGCCGTCATGGCAATGTTTAAAGCAGTAATGTTTATCACAAGACTCTAATTTACAATGTCATGGATATCAAATTCCTTTAGTGTTCATCTTTCTATCAGTAAAAAATGCACAAGGCTACTGCAAATGTACTGAAAATTTTGACCGATTAATAATCAAATCATGTTAAATGGGAGCATTTTTCCAGAATGATTTGCAAATGAAAAGGGGCTAGGATCTTTATGTAAGTACAAAGCATGGTATTAAAGGGAAAAAAAATCCTGAAAAAAAGTCCAACCCTGCTTTGGGATCACTATTACAGTTGTTCCTATGGTAACCAGTTATTTGTGCTGCATGCATCATCATATATATTTCAGGAACTGGAGTGCTGGATAAAGGGGAGGGAAAAAGAGCACGTATTACACTAAATTAATTCCAAAGACAAATCCATATTGAAATACTTGACCCTTTTAGTAAAAGCAAAACACCTTTATATGATTTCACCCACTTGACACTTGGAAGTGTGGTTCTCAGAAAAAGGGCTATGAAAAATTGGCATATACTTACTCATCTGCTTCTCATTTTATTCTGAATCACATCTCTAATTCATTGCTAAATAGCGGTTTCAGACTTGTCTGAGCTGCACACCCAAAGGCTCTGAGGGGAAAGTAAAACCCTCCTCTCCCCGATGAGAAAGCATTCAGTTGCTTTCAAGACCACAAATGTCCACAGGACCTCTGGCTCTGACAAAACATGCCATGACAGCCATGTGAAGTAACTGGTCTTTACAGAAGAGGCCCAGAGAGGAGAGTGGGTTACACTACAGAAAATCATCTGGGAGACGAGATCCACCAGCTTCATTAGTGTTCAGTCTTTTTGTATTGGTAAAATATGTTCCTCTCCAAGCTTTCTTTTGTTAATGCAATTAGTGCTTTGGTGTGAGGTCTTCAGATGTTGAACTCCTTAGTATGATGAAGAAAGATTCAGCTGCTTCGCTTCTCAACACCTGAACTAAATAAACAAAGCTGGCAGCTGTTGAAGCATCCTTCCCACATCATATCCTGTATCTGTGAAGGAATTTAAATCTGAAATTTTTCAAAGTTTTGTAGTCAGTTACAAAGAAGCATTGTTATTGCAGCCTACAACTTCCTCCTGAGGGGAAGAAGAGGGGCAAGTGCTGATCTCTTCTCTCTGGTGAACAGTGACAGGACTCAAGGGAATAGCCTGAAGATGTGTCAGGGGAGGTTTAGATTGAATATCAGAAAACGGTTCTTTCCCCAGAGGATGGTTGGGCACTGGAACAGGCTCCCCAGGGGAGTAGTCACAGCACCAAGCCTGACAGAGTTCAAGATGTATTTGGATGATACTCTCAGGCACACAATGTGACTCTTGGGGATGGTCCTGTGCTCCTAAGATTTGGACCCGATGATCCTTGTGGGTCCCTTCCAGCTCAACATATTCTGTGAGTCTGTGATTCTATTTACACTTCCAAAATTATACTGCAAAGAATAAAAGGACCAAATCCATACTGTTGAGTGCCCTACCCCTCTTTATATATAACACAATTCCAGTTGAAATCGAAGGGAAATAAGACTCCGTAAGAGATATTAGACTCCTAAATAGCTTTGCACTTCTGGTTTTCACTTATGCAAACCAGGAATTTAATGGAATTTGGTAGAATTCATTCAAAAATATTAAGGTCATTCTTTAATTTCTCTTCACGTCATGAGTTCTGCCTCTGTGCCTGTGCATAAGTATTGAAGAGTTCAATCTGTATTTCCTATATAGGCCTGGTGTAAGTTTGTGGCTTTCTTCCAAGGCATCAAGAGAAACTCAGCCTGGTGGGCTCTGAGACTATTGAACACATTCAGACATCTTATAAAAGGCAGCTGTGATTGCTATTTTTTTCTAAAAGGGTTCCACTGTCTATCTTTTATACAATACCTCAGAGAATTTGTCTAGAATTAGGAGTTCAGTTCAATCAAAAACCTAACAGAGGTTTCAGCCCACATATCTCTCAAAAGCACCCTATCATCAATATATAGATTGTACTTCTCCAAGCCATGGTGTTGTACAAGGAAAAATCTGATATTATAGACTACACAGAGAAAAAGTGTGACTTTTTGACTGCCTTATCTGTGAGGAGGAAATTCTGTCCCTTTTTCTAAAGCTCTATCTATATTTCTGTTCTTCAGCCCCTGAGTAAAATGCAACCCTGTGAGCAGAAACCACATTTACAATTGTCCCTTCACAGCTCAGTGCTTTCAGTGCTAGACTAAGAAATCACACATTTTTTCTCTCTTTTCTTTCTCAATAAATCTTGAATGATTTTCAATGCGATCTTGTGGGATCATATCGACAGGGAACACAAGTCCCTCTGCATTCCACCTGGTTAATGTGGAGTCTAAGTTTTTTCAGCATTTGGTAAGTGAAGCATTATCCTGAACTAGGGGACAAAATGGGTGTTGTACATCTTGAGGAAGTTCTCTGAAGTGTAGGAAATTGAAACCTCTATTCCTTGCCCTGCCTGTGCATCCCATCAAAACCAGTACGACTGGAGACATGAAATACAAAGGTGAGGAACTGGGAGAGGGCTTCCAATTAGAACGGTAGGTTGAGATGGTGTTACAGTAGAAAGGTGAGGACAGAGAAAAGTTTAGGATCCTGATTTGGGAGAGGGACTGAGAAGTGTAGTTTGAGGAAGATGAGCCTCTTCTGTGCCTGTGTAAGATACGACATAAAGTTAAAGCTTTTGCAACCTTATCAGTTTTCTCATTAATTACCAGTGCCATTGGATATACCTGTAAATCCTACTAAATTGCAGCTGTTACTAAGAGTTACATCTGACTGTCCTGGATTTGAAAGCCTGGTACATTATGGTGACTGATGGGCAGGACCAGCAGCACTACAGCTGTTCTTGACACAGTTTAAAAGAGCTGTTGAAGATCCTTTACAGGCTCTTTCAGCTTCTTGATTCTTGCCCTTCTTCTGTGGAAATTCTGTAATCTTCTCTTATCTGGACTCACAGGAATTATCACCAGATAAACTTCAGACTTATCTAGATCCTTGCACACAGGAAAATCTTGAGAAGAAAATATTCCTTTTAATTCAAGTGTTCATTTATTGCATAACAAACTGTTGTGCAAAATCATCACATCTCTGAGTTCCTTGGGCTGTAAACTGGGTACAATAAGTATTATATTTTCAAATTAATTTGCCTTGATGGTGTTTGTGTACCTCACTCCACATGTTCCCTGTGGAAATTTATATGCCATTATATTTACCCTCCAAAGCAATCTTAATATTCAATCCATTATTCTATGTATGAAAAAGAAAGAATAATTGATAATAATTAAAAATATTTATTGTGTCTTGTGAAGCTAAAATACTCAGGGAATGTGAAAAATATTGCATTATTATTAATTTTTAGTAAGGTTCGGAAGAGCTGTAAAGTTTTAATTTTGGTCTTTATAATCTTTTACATACGTTTTCCTCCCGCACGTGTTCTAAACTCCTTCTTAAATCCCTGCATAGTAAAATTCAGATGAAAAAACTAAAGGGGCTACTGCTTCACTATTTTGAGACTATTTTATTAAAAATGTATGAGACTATTACACAGTGTCATATGTAAAATTTCTGACTTTTTCTTGTCTACTTTATGCTTTTTTTCTTTTTTGCATGTCAATATTTAATTGCCTGAATAAAGTTTAAAACCCATATTCTGGCAATAGTTCATTATTCCGATTTTGAGCGTATGTAATATCTTTTTGAAAATAAGCACACTCCCCAAGTTTTGGAAAAATAATGAAAAAAGAAAAAATATGTAATTTTTTACAGCTAAAAACTGAGAAGAGTTGTTGAAGGGGAATCAATATTTTTATAAAGTTGCCTCTGATATTTGTGGAGCTAGAACACAGTAGAAAAAATTATGGCCTACTTGCAACAGACAATTGGAAAAGCTAATAATATCCCTGAAACAGGACACTGTGCAAAAGTCGCTCAATTGGAACAAGAATTGCCCATTTTTTATTTTTAAATGAGATTATCAATTTTGCTATAGATTTGTGTACCCCTATGAATCTTTTCAGATGGTTTAATACTGAATCTTTTGAATGATAGTGTGCTGAAATACCACCTCACAAATGTGACAGTTCTGTAGTTTCTGCTCTTCGTAGAACTCACACCTTCCATGAAGAGAATTCTCTCTCACTGGTACAAATGCATGCACTTTTTCTACAGATTTTCAATTTAAACATACAAAGAAATCCAAACCAACCACATTTTGAAGGCATCCTTGATCCTGCAGAGTTATTACCTTTCTCTCCAGTGAGAAAGGAGTTATCATCCCAATGTCAGTATGGGCTGAATACACCGCTCATTTCAAAATCAAGCTTTTGAATCAAGACTCACAAATACTAGATCACTTCTACAGCCACCCATGATGCACATAAGAGTGCCTATGGATATAAGGATGTTTGTATGATGATTTATTTTTAATAATATAAAGATAATAACATATATAGATGTCAACCATTTTTTAATAAAGAGAAAAGAGAGCAAGTTACAGGATTGTGTGCTTTTCTATACTAAGACTTACCTGGAAAAAAAATCATATAGAAATAGAAAATACTTTTCTGTGAGGGTCTAGGCAAACTCAAATTTTGTTTTACTTTGGCAGTTCTAATGAATAGGACATCCACATATACCAAGGGAAATCATCTACTTGAGCTATTACAATGATGTTCCATAAAAAAAAAACAACAGAATTTGCAACACAGCGAAAGCCCATCAAGAAATTTGTTTTCAATCATGTTTTAATAACTCAAAATATTGATGAAGCCATTTAAAATACACAACCCCTATTTTTACACCTTTCAACACAAGAGTACTGTAGAATATCTGGCATGATTACAGAATTAACCCCGAAGCAGTGTAAAGGCAGTCTGAGGAAGCAACTGTACTGTGCCTGAAGATTGAAATATTTCTGTTTGTTCTATTGACTTAAATACCATTTTAACTTACTGCTTAAATAAGCTTTAAAAATGTCCTGTTGTTTGCTTTGATGCTTAACAGTTTTAAGTTATTTTTGCAAACTGTTCTTTTTCTCACTGTGTTGCAATTTAAAGTTCACCCTCCAGCTCAAGCTGCTACTTTGTTTACACCTCATCAAATTTTCTTTAATTCTCTTCATCTCTTTCTCTGTTGATAAAGTCATCTCTCTTTTTCCCACTGACTTGAAAACAAGTCAATGGAAGTACCTCCCTTGCAAAAGTTAATAATGAGAGTAAAATGATTTTGTAGTTTGATGTTTGGCATCTTGGCAAATAAAAGGACTTCCAGCAGAGCTTCATCTAACCTTGTTTCCTCTTTAGAAACAGATTTGCCTCAAACACTGATGTTGTCAGAAATCTTGTAATTACTGCTCTCCTTATAGTGACATGGCAGAACAGGATTCTCATTACAGCTATTGTATGAAAAGAAAATTTTCATTTATTTCAGCTCACAGAATCAAATCTCAATTACACAGTAAAATTTGTTAGGTAAAGGTATAATAAAAATATCTTTCTGGATAAACTGGCTTGTGAAAGAGAGTAAAATAGTTCTGTCAAATTAAAGGCTAACTTAACTCTGCTATAGGTAATAGAAATAATACAGATGAGATCAAATTGAAGTGAATGGGTCTATGAATATATTTTAAACTCTGAACAGCAATACTGCAAGCTTTTGCAATACTCAGTGAATTTAACTTTGTTTTGAAGATGTTCTGCTTATCCAGGGAAGCCCTGTTTATACCACATGAAATCCTTGGCTTTTTTGAAGTGGAAGGGATGGCAGTGCAGACTCTGATATGTGACATTCTCATTTTCTCATGGTATGCTCTTTTCAGAATATGTGGCTGGGCAGTAATGGATGAGGCCACTGATCACTGTATCCTGACTGTTCCTCTATGGAGGTGGTGTCACCTTCTAGCAGCATGAGCCTTCCCCAAGGGGAAGATGAGTATGTGCTGGACCTGAAAGCTCTGAGAGGACAGAGATGGAACAGCCAGAGAGAGGAACTTAACCTGCAGCCAAATGAGTAGGGAAGACTTTGGAGGGCAGGGAGATCTTACAAAAACCTCGACTAGATCTCTGGTCAGCTTCTTCCTTACAAGAACTCAGAACACATTCTGAGTCAGCATTAATTTTGTATCCTATCTACTGATTTATATTTCTGGTTTCTCCTTGTCTTCAAAAAAAATCACTTAAAAACCATCTCTTGTATCTATTCAAATAAAAACATTTTTAACTTTAAAGGCTTGATGACAGCTTTGCTGTACTCAGTACAGGAAGTTGTCTACCAGCATTGACCTTAAAGGTCATAGCAACTTCAGAGTTCAATCTCACTGAATAAAATTAATATAAATTTACTACAATGAAATTAATTTTTACCCACTTTGAGAGGACTGTTTCATTTATTGTCACTCATCTGTAATTCAGTTCTACTGATCACAGAGACAAAACATGCTACAATTTTGCTCTCAAAGTCGGGCCATGAAACAAGTGTTTGGCTCAGTCATATGAATCATCTGCAAAACTCAAGATATTTTGTGTGGAAATTGTCTAGCTTTAAGATCTTTATTGCTGCAGTGTGCCTCTAACTGTAGGAAAAAACCTACAACCCCACCCCCCCAACAACAACACTGTGAGTTGTGAACACTAGTTCTGTTTTCTGAGAGGAACTGGAATAAGATCCACAAAGTTTTTTCTTATGTAAGCCAATCTAAAGTGAATTATGATATGAAATTCCAAGTTTATACTATGCAGTTGAGTCCTAATCTTAAATACATGGTAGGTCACTGCAAGCTCAAATATACAGTTTCAACAGTTCATATTTGGATCTGTGCTTTGCTTTCAATGACATTACCAAAAACAAGAGGTCCAAAGATAAAAATAACTGCAGACAAGAAATAAAAAAAAGGTCTAGAAAGATTCAGGATAAGATTAGACATAATATATGGATATTAAGTAGTTACACGGCTATTAAGTGTATCTATACTTATATTAGGTGGGATTTAATAGGGCATTGAAAATTTTGGGGCATGATCCAACTTTTGCTGTCAGTGTGTTAAGAAGGTATTTTGCCATGTGACTAAATGTTCTATGGCCGAGTATTATGGATACGTGGAAGATCAAAGGTTCTTTGCTGGGGGAGGGAGATTTTCACCCTCTCTTGTACCCATTGCACTGACAAACTGTAATCCTTACGTGGTAGATGCAGATATTTTTACCTTTTACACTTTAGTGTTTCTTTTACTGTATGTAATTTTGTTTTATATGAATCATAAGATCATGTAGTCTGACGATTTGATTCACTGTTTGGGAAAACCACTCCTCCCTTGATCCTTCTTTAATTTGCCTGAGTTTTAAAAGTCCTTTACTTAAGATCCTCACTAAACTGCTAGATCTGTAAGAGAAAAAGCATACATCTGCAACTCACTTTTGAGATAGTTCATCTGAAAGACTTCCAATTTGCTAGTGAAAAAAATTTGTCCCTCGTACTAATATATGTACACAAATGTATGCTCATGCAGAATTAAAGTACATTTCTAGACTCTGTTCAGAAATAAGCACTAAATTAGTCTTATTTCTGATGCACTTATAGAACTTATTCGTTGGTGCTTTTTACATCTCTTGCTAGTTTTAAGCAATTTTGTTCCCTCCTCTTTCCAATTTCATCTCTATAAATTTGTTCTATTCTCTTGCAAAATTATTCTTAGACATGTACTGGTTTCCAGTATTCTGCAATTCCTTTCTGATGTAAGAGCCTCTCTCAGTCTTGCTGCCTTTCTCTGACATCAGGCTAGTTTAGTGTTACACTTTGAAGACTCTGTTTCAGATATTAATTGATATTAATTATACTGCAATAGGTTCCTTAGATTACATTCTATACCTGAGTTTGCCAAAGCTTGTTTACTGGAAGCCCAGTTTTCTCACACTGCTTTTCTCACACTTTCCCCTTCTTAGAAGGCTGTTCTCTCCTCTATTGGAATGACTTTCATTCAAACTACCTTCCACACTCAAGTCTCGACCAGCTTTTTCCTTCTAGTTGAATTTGGCTCTAAAAATAGCTGCTTCGCTAGTTTTCTTTCTCTGAAACAAAGCATTTTCTCCAAATTAACTATAACAATCCTCCACTCTGCTTTATTTACTTTTTAAAGCATTTGCTGTGGTAAAACAGTCAAAATCATAAAAGAACACGAACAGTTTTACTTCAAAAGGTATTTTCCCGTAAGTTAAGAAGAAAATCTGTTACAGTGTGCAATATACGTAAATACAATTAAAAAACCTGACACCTGATTTATTATTACAGTTAGCATTTATAGATTATTATTTTCTTGTGGAAAATGCATATCTTTTGCATTCCGTATCCTTTTAGCAGTCTGTTAGGTTTGCAAGAACATGTTTGAAGGTATCGTATAATAATTTACAGCATGTTTTTATATCTAGAGTAGTATTATTTGTCTTAATTTATCACTTATTTTATTCCTGAGTGATACATTCAAAATACATAAAAGTATCATGTAAGTTGGAAAGGGGTGGAGTGGCTATTTCTAGTAATAACCCTAAAGTCTTCTAATTACTAGGTACATCTTTGGTGCTCCAAAAGAATCTAAAAAGGGTGAATATTACTGTAAAATTCAATAAAGAAATACAACTTGTCAATAATCAGCAGAACAGTGGGGCTGTCTTGCACCTTTCTACTACAGTCAGAGTGAGAAAAGATGATATGCACCTGACATATCACACCTTGAACTAAAAATAATTGTGCTTTTCTGAAGTGTATAATGCATCCTTTATTGCTACTGTATTAAACGTCCTGACCTTTTCTTGGCAGTAAAATATTTCCCCTTATTTTTAATCCCAAATTTGCTATAGACTTTGGCCAAAGAGCTCATCTAAGTGAGAATTATATTTTCCAAGGACTTCAAATGATGGGAGGATCTTGCCCTTTGCTCTACAGTTATTCCTTCACAGTTATTGAGGTACTCATCTTAAGTCTGTGAAAAACAGTTTTATTTTGCTAGATCAAAACCATCTATTTCTCTTATTCAGAACATTGGTTTGCCTCAAGACATACTGAGGGAAAAAATCTGATTCTACAATAATGTAACTTGTCTCAGAAAGAAACAAATGAGCAAAGTGTACTCTAAGTAAATCATGATCTAGACCTGATTTTTTTTTTAAGATTTTGTTTTTGTCATCACATATGAAGCCATAATGGCAATGTAGAGGAAAAAAAAATCCAGAAATTAAGAAAGGAAAGCACCATTGCTAACATTTTTCAAATGTTGTATACAACAAAATATGTATACAATGATTATATAATTCCTTTAAGAAAGTGAAAATACTCACCATAAACCTTTAGATGCAATCATATGGGTCTATATTCTACCAGTTACATATTGCAATAACAATCCCAAATGAGGATCAGAATTCAAGCATATTCAATTTGTTTATTATTTTGTTTGGTGGAAAGGATGATACAAAAACCACATTTGAAACCAGTGTTTGGAAACATCTTCCTGGTTGCTTTCTCCTAAATTGATTATCTGATAAAATTTGAAAGATATCTTCTGCCAACAGATCATTGTAGAAGAAAAATCTGAGCTCTCTCTACTTATGATCCAATTATATATTGTTATGTAATTGTACGTGGTCTTTCAATTAGTGATTGCATTGTTGTCAGGAATATGAGTGCCGTTGTTTGTTTTGATCATTGCAAATTATCTATGAGATTAAATTTGTAATGATCATTCAGAATTTATTTGAGGCAATTAGACTGTGGACCAAACAATTATTTTGCACAGAGAGGAGCAGAGAAGAGGGGAGGGGAGGACAGGGGAGGGGAGGGGAGGACAGAGGAAGGGAGGGAGGGGAGGGGAGGAGTACCTGCAGGTGTTAAGCATATTTTTTAAGTTGTTCTATTTTTCTGGCTAAAATAGTTAAGAGTCAAAGTAGAATCAGTGGGTAGTCTCCTTACATGAAATAGACCACTAATATTATTGAAGATAATGCCAATCTCTAATATCATAGTTGGTTGCAATGCAAAAAAGGGACCTGCCATATGCATAAATAAAAGTTTCAGAGCTTCAATATGAAAGATTTGTGTGTGTTACCATACTAAAAATTCTAGTTTGTATTGCATGCTGAACATAGGTGTCTTTTTATTTTTCTTTTTTTTCTGTATTCCACCCCCCTCTGGCAGCCTATTCAAGACATCTGCCTTGCCCAGAAAATCTGCTCACAGTCTCTTATTGAAGGATT
>NW_020884872.1:11961892-11972031 GCF_003945725.1 Corapipo altera
AAAGAGAGGAAACAGAAAGAGGCAGAACACAGAAAAAAGGTCTTAATAAAAGGGTTCTGCTTTGTACTGTCTCTATGCTTACATGGGTCCCCAGCAAGTTTGAAGAATTTAGTAATGGAATCACAAGGTGAGATAGGTACAGAGCCTATCCAGTTCAGAGCATCCAGAGTATCTAGTTCATATATGGTGGGTTTCTTTGTGTGTTGTTCCATTTTTAATTTTTTTTAATGTTTTTTTAAAAATGTATATGCACAGCTACTCAAAAGAGAGGCTGGAACCACACTGATCAGAGATACACAAAGAAAGGAGAAGAAGCAATGGTCATAAGTTGAAAGCTGAGAAATTATTTTCATTCTGTAGGTTAACAAACAATGGAAAAGGTGCTCAGAGAATCTCCGTATGTCCCACCCTGGAGATATTCAAAACTCAACTGGACATTGCCCCAAGCAGTCTGCTCCAAAGTCCTACTTTGAACAGTTGACTGGACCTGACATGTAATTCTGTGACTCTATGTGTTTTGAGTAATTTGAAAGAAACACTTCTAGGGTTGGAGATTCATTTCCTAAATAGGGCTTCTATGATTTTTCTTCTTCATTGTCCAGAAAAGGATTAAGTTTTGATGGTTTATTGACTGATTGACTGTTTGGATTTTTCTAAATAGATAATTTGAAATCAGTTATGGCTTAGCACAAGTACTTCACATCCCACTATAATGCTAAATATCTTCTAATTATATACATTTGTAACTTTGGACTTCTGTGATATAAAAACAGGGAGATGCCGGAGGTTAGGTCCACAAAAAATTGGTTGTACAGTCTCCTCACCCACCTAGTTCAAATACTATTTCAAATATATTTAGGACGACCATACTTCCTCTGGTAAGAGTTCTATCTCAAACTGAAATATCCTAAAAATTTGCACTACTGCCACCTTCAAATAGAACATCATACAAGTATGTTCCCTTATAGACCTCTCACAATGGCTTTTTAGTATAGTTTACACAACCTTTTAGATTTCTAATAGGATTGAATTTAATTTTGAGCTTAGACAGCTAGGTTTCATACAATTTATAGGTATTTTGGTGTCTGTTTAGTATCCAGAAAGCTACATTCACTTGATACAATATTAACTTGAAAGTGATGACTGGATCTCTTTCTACCAATCTATATAGTATGCAGAAAAATCAGTTTTCCTTCTATCCTCCTTCTTGTATTAATGTCAAGAGTTTTGCTTCCTTTTGAATGAGCAAGCTTCATTGTGCTTTACCCTAAAAGTGAAGCAGCCATACATGCTATGAACCCAAGAATTTAGTACTCAGATTGATATGATTTTGCCAATTTCCTTTTATTCCTAAGAATAGAAAGGCTGCTAATATCTTCTATTAGTTTATCTATTAACCATAGATAAACTAATGCCACATCAGATATTTTTATTTTGGATAGGCTAGAAAACACAAGAATGTTGAATGACCTTTTTTTCAAATTATTGCAAAGGTTGGTAGCACAACTCTCTAACTTTTACATTTTATTTTAAATAATCAACCATTCATGACTGAGCAGAAGAGAAAGGGACTGAGGTGCTTTCAGAGCAGACCAATACAAGTGCTGCTGAGTCACATTCCTGGGATCCCTGATAGCACATGCAGTCTGTCACCCCCAGGCTCCAAAGTGTCTCTAGCAGCATGTGCTGTACACAGTTATTTCCCCTACTTTTCAGTTTCTCAGCTCATACCATGGATACCAAATACACACAGTCCTGTATATCAGCCATACCTGTCTATTGTTCTTGCATATGTAATACTCTGCTTTGTCATTAATAGGTGTTTTTCAGAGCTGATTTTGAGTTTGAATATTTTTATCACAAATGTGTATTTTATGTGATTATGGCTACAGCAATATCAGCGTGTTGTAAATTCTGCCTTTTCTCCTAAGGAAGGTGAGGAGTGAAAGCACTCATTGTGTCCCTGAGCTTTTTTTATCTTGAAAAAGCCATTAGACATAATTAACATGTCTAACACTCAGTTCCCCAATGGAAGTCTGGTGTCCTAATAAAAGCAAGTGATGAAAAGTTAGAAAATAATTTTTGAGAGACTATACGATGGTGTCTTTTCTTCTCTGCAGTTTTGAATTTTCTTAAATCTAACCTTACTAATGTCATTGTTTAGTAGTAGTTGTGGTAGTAATAGTAGTAATAGCACTGGTATTTTTATAACACAATGTCCTAAAAATTAATTTTTTAAAACACTTAAAACCACCAAAATGACAGGGTACATAATTGGGAATTCCACTGAATTTCTGTCCTTTCTCATTATACCTAGAAAGAAGAATCTAAAAAAAATCTACCCTTCACAGTCATTAGAATTAGCTAGCTGAAAAAAGGAAATCCGTGCTTTTGGATGTCACTGGATATATGAGAGAGTAACCACGCATTTGCCATGAAAACAACCTCACTGGACTCTCAAAAGAGTGGCAAGTTATTTTTACAAATAGATTTCTGCAAGTAGATAAACATGTTCAGAAGTGTTTACTATTCTCAGGAATGAAATTCTGTCCTCGGTAAAGGGAAATCCTCACTTTTAATTAAATAAACCAGAATTTCTTCCTCACGTAATTTATTATGATAGTTTGTTTTACCACATTAAATTGAATGAACTGGACATTTTTTTATGACAGATTTTGACATGGTTCATTATTTTCTTAATCATATATTAAAACATTTTTTGTAGTTTTCTTCTTACTCAAGTCCAATAACCTTACTGAATTTACTGGATTTGCTGATTTTAATAAAGTGAAATACAGCATCATTGACTTTGTTCTGTCATCCTTCAGATGTTGCATAATTTCCTGATTTCTTTGTTTCCTGTCTAAATATGAAAACTGATCATCAAACAGATTTTTAAATCTTGGCTGCTAAGTATTATTGGGTTAGTAATGTTTCAAGAAACCATTCACATTCAGCTCAACTAGTTTATTGATCAAGACACTAATTAACCAGTAGATAAATGTGTTATTTGAGTCCTCTGCTCTCTAGTCAATGTGACAGTAAAAATACAGTAAGTCCATAATGTTCAATTAACTACTCGAGTTTATACTCCCTCTGAAACCTGAAGTTCAATAATTCCCAGAGAATTGCATAATTCCCACCTGCTTAATCTTTGAAAACAGAAATACCAGTGACTTAAAATATCAATCACATGGGTCTTTTCTGGTAACTGCTTTGCCGGGTGGTACTTTAAAAGAAGAATATGGGAAATGGCAAGATGTACAAATTAACCACATTTGCTAAAAAAGGCATTTCTAGATACATAGGCTAATGAGTTCCCCAAAGAATCAGATAGGCTAGAGGTCATAAGTTTAGCCAGTCCTAAAACTGAATAGCAAAATATTATGGAAATTTGTTTCGCTGATTAACACAGACATTCACAATCTTATTGTAAAACACATGCAAGCTAAAATCACTATCTAAATAAAAGTATAAGACAACTATTAGTGGTTCCCAGGGGGAATCAGTATGTTATTACTTGCAGGCCCAAAATTTGAACTTCCAAAATTCTAAGATCTTAATCAATTAAAGTCATACAAAGAGAACTGAGGCAGAAAACCTTAATATGTATTTCCAGATTGTTATTCCCATACTTTGATAGCAATCCAAGATAAAGTTTCCTTTGTTGAAACTTAGGTAGACAGTCACACATCTAAAAATGAAAGGTAAAACTATCTGAAAATGAAAGGTAAAACCTTTACACAATAAATAAATAAACAAATAAATAAATTAAATTGCTACTGTAAACAAGGAAATCTTAACACATAAGAAACAATCAAACCAAGTAGGAGTCTATCAAATACCCCAACCATAGTAAAAAAAAACTATGGGTGTCTTCTTTTTCTGCACCAGCCTGTTTCCTTTCATTTACACACTCTCTTGTGTTTTTCATCTGGACTTTATAGCCAAATAGAAACCTTGAAATCATTTCTTATTTTTTGAGTAGTTTTTCTTAACATGTTTAACCTGAAATGTTGATGGCATGGTTGTTTTTTAACAACTCAGTTGCACCCTCTTTAATTTTCTCATTTGAAATTGAGTACATTTTTTTAATCTGGTAAGAAAATTTGTATTTTGCCTATTCTCCACTAATTGCAGCGTGTTCTGGTTTTAGTTTATAAGTTTTCATCTTCTGCTTCTGTCCTTTACTGTAGAAGCTGACTCGGCACACCCAAGGTGTAGCTGTTGGATCACAATCTTGGTTGAATGCCTAATGAACTATTTCATTATGCTGATAAGGTGATGAAATATAAAGATTGTACTGTGCAATTTCTCCATATGCTTCTAGGATCAACAGCTTAAAAAAAGCAATCCAACAGTTCTATTTTTTGTAAGGTAACATAAGGAAGGTCAATCATGACATTTTCTAACATACACTTTAAAAAAATACCTAAAACTATTCCAAATATATCCAGGCATAAATCCATAAATCCAGTTGCAAACCAATGTTGATAATTAAAAGAACTACTACATAAGACATTAATTGATATAGAGAAAAGTATAAAAATTTTTAAATAATTTTTTTACTTTGGGAGACTTTTAGGAACATAAACCGGTTATATAGCAGTTGTACACCTTAGCAAAACCAGACTCAGGAGGAAGTGCAAGTTTTGGTTTCAACAACAAATCTACAAGGACTTACAGCTGAAAATGTAAGGAATATCAGGGATATCAGCAGTATAATAACATGAAATTGTAAAGTTTCAATTTAAAAATTAACATTTCTATCAAATAATCTAGTTCACACGCTATGTATTGCAGTCATACTAAAATGTAGCCCCAAAGGCCTTTAAACAAATACATCCTTTCTTTGATCAAAACTGACCTTTAAAACACTGGGTAATTTTTAGATGATTGCACAAATGAAAAGGGTCACTCATTCACATGTTTTGATGGAATGAAATTTTTACAAGTTCATCAAAAAAGGAAGGAATAATAGAATATTACAAATATTTCCTTGGAATGTGTGAGGATGATAGCTGCATAAACTAGAAGTAAAGTTACAGAAGTAAAGACATCCCTTCCTGACAGTTTATCTGTGAAACAGTGATGATGCTGTTTTTTAGCTCATGATTAGTTTAAATTAAGGTTAGGTACATAACCTAGAACAAAATAATTGGACTTTGAAGAACCTGAACCAAAATTCCTTTAAGTATTCAGAATCAGGCTAAAAACAAATGAACCAAACGAGAATTTGAATGCTAAAGAATAATTTAGGTAGAATTGGATATTTATCTGGGTGGTGATGACAGTGGGAATTTAATGTTCATAGTTTCAAGCTAATAAAAGGTTTTGTTTTCCATTCAATCACTGTCTAATGAAAGTGCAAAAATACTTCCTGAAGTACTGGAGAAACATCTTCAGCTGCTGAACAATAATACACATTAATTACTGTGAATCATTCAGAAGTAGCTTAGCTTAGTGATCACATCTTTATGCTAAAAACAACTTTGTAGAACAATGGGCAACTATTGTTTGACAAACACTATAGCAGTTGTTACTCAAATCTTAAACGTTTGGAAATCTTCCTTGCTTTTATTGTGTTTGCCTCGAAAAGAAATATCTCCTGTTATTAGACAAAATCCCAGAAAGCATATGGATCACTTGCTGGTATTGTTATGATAGCATTAATAAGTTAACTTTCTTAGTCAGTATCCTAATTAAAAAATACAAATCCTCCCCCCAAAAATAACAGGTGACCTTAAAATATTTAGGATACTAAAAATACTCATCCAATCTCATTTAAGAATTAGAAAGATAGATAGATAGATAGATAGTCAGTTGAATTAATCCCTTTCCAAGGTACATAGAATTATAGAATAGTTTGTGTTGTAAGGGACCTTAAAGATCATCTTGTTCCAACCCCCCTGCCATAGGCAGATCATTCCATTAGACCAGGATACTCAGAGCCCCATCCAGCCTGGCCTTGAACATTTCCAGGGATGGGGAGTCCACAACCTCTCTGGGCAACCTGTTCCAATGCCTCACAGTAAAGAATTTCAAAGATTAAACCACACTCACAGTAAAGAATTTCTTCCTAATATCTAGTCTAAACCTACCCTCCTTCTTAATGCCATTTCCCCTTGTCCTATCCCTCCATGTCCTTCTGAGAAGTCCTTCTCCAGCCTTCTTGTAAGTCCCCTTTAGGTACTGAAAGGCGGCTAGAAGGTCTCCATGGAGACCTTTGTTCCACAAAGGATCTAGATGCCTGGACTAAACTAATCTGTAGCTTTTAAATTACTACATTTATCTTATATGAAGTCTTACCCTTATTCTGTGGAGATTTGTTTTGACCTTATGTTTCCATGAAGTTTGGGCTCCAGATCTGTGCTTGAGAAATAATGTCTGTCTAGCCCAAACCTTTGCCTAGTCTAAAATCCAATTATTCTTCATGGTTGTTACCGGACCACTAAGAAAGTAACTTCTTCTGCTCTCTCTTCCTACCTTCTGTCAAACAACAGATTATGAACTTCCTCTTCTGCAAGTTGCTGCTTGACTATCAAAGAGAGTGCCTATTTACACCTTGACATTGAAAGCAAACATTAGCAGAGAGATCCAAGGTAGAGTGGGCAAACCACGAAAGAAAATGAGTTTTTGTTCTAGATATGCTGCTACATCATTTCATTAGGTGTTAACTTTTTTTTGCAGAAAAGTTTCTTCCTTTTACCTTTTTAGTAAAATTTGTTTCATGTCACCATTCAATTACATCTTCTCTAGGTTGAATTTTTCTTTTTCATGTAAAGATGATGTTGCGCGCATCTGATCATTCTAATTCCCTAGTCTAAATCTTAAAATACAGTAGTCTGATGATAAAACTGCATATCATATTCAAAATACAGGATTAATATGTTATACTGATGTTCTTTATTCTTTATGTATTCCATAACAATTCTCAAAATTCTATTTTCCATTTTTGTCTCTTCTAATGAGGGAGATGATGTTAGCAGGAAAAAAAAACAACCTGCAATTGCATTTTTATGACCTTCCTAAGTTCATCATTTCTTTAGAGCCTACTGCTATTTCTGAATACTTAACATTTTTCTCACCCAGCAGTGAAATGACAAACAGATTGTATTACTTCTGCATGTATCAACTTTGAATTCTGACTGGCACTTTATCTCTCAGACAAACTGCATTATCAAATCTTATTCTTGAGGTTTACCTTTTCCAGAATATCTTCCTATCACTGGAAAATTTTTTTCTCTCTTTCCAAACTACTCCAAATCAATATGTTAAAAGGCTGTCATCATATAACATATTTCTGCAAAGCCCTTCTTTTGAGTAAGTTACTTGATTCTTACTTCCTCTCCTTTAACACTTAATAGATTATTAATCCACAAAAGACTTTAAGAATATGAGAACTTACTTTCAAAACTCAAATCAATTACAGAGCAATTTTTTGTTTTTGCAAGCAAACACTGTTGTTTCCTCCCAAATGGGTAAGATTTCTATTTTACGTTCTTTAAAAAAAAATGGTTTATTCTAGTTCTTCCAGAACAAATATATGACTTACTACCTGGACTTCTTCCAAAAAAAACAGAAACAGAAAACCTAAACAAGATACTTTCTACTCCTCCCCACTGAGTCATAAATATTAAGAGAGAGATTACACATTGTAATTAATAATTCAGCATGTGGCACAATACATACAATTTTTGCCATTACTGGTTGCAGTATGCTACTTCAGAAGACACTGCAGTGAGGAGACAGTGATTTCAAGCACAGACTAGGCCGAGTTTAACCATACACCTTAGCTGTAGAAAGCTGCATGTTAGCATGAGTGACTGCTATATAACCTGAGCACATCTCCTGTCATTTTTGTTGTCTTACTTTTCGAACTGAAGTGTATGAATTTTTTCCATTTTTTCTCGTTTGTATAGAAAGAAGGTTTTCTGAAAGCTTTCTTGCTTCTAATGACCTCCTTTAACCTTGACATATTCCTTGTGGACTTTCTCAAGTCTTTGTTTGATAGATGGTATGTATTCTTCAGAACATCCAGGACAGTCTTTAAAGTACTCTCCATTGAGTCTGCAGAGATTTTACTCTTTTAGCTGTTTTACTTTCAGATTTTGAAAAACAAAATTCCCACGTAGCTCTCCTTTTTATAGTTCCTTTTCCATTTTATACCAAGACAGTTTGGTTTTTTTCAGAGCCTTCAGAAAAAAAAAAATGTATTGAAAACCTTTTGAAAAAGAATTCTGTATCATCTGAATCCACAATAGAGCATATAACTAATAAAGTTACAGTATTTGTGGTATTTCCTGTCAATTTGTCTAGTCCAAAGGTCAAATTCACTTAAGTTCTTAATAACATCCTAGAAATATGACAAAGAGTAATTTTACCCTCTCCAGAACTAAGTTTTTATAGATTATTTCTGTTTGTGTCAGTATTCGATTTAGCCTTCAAAAGGCAATAAATCCATCTCATATATTCCTGTTGGCTTATACTTCAAACTGGACTCTAAATCTGTGTTTATCCCAATCATAGAACTTTTTGCTAGTTTCATTCAAACCAGAAGTACACCCTTAACCTGCTCTTATGGTCCTTGTTTGCAGCAATCCCCAGTTAAGCAAAACTGATGGACCCAAAGCAGACTCAGATTACTACAGCCCCTATGACCTCTGTCTCAAACATGTGTTTAGACACTGAGGTCATAACTCTTTGTCTTTCCTTGATGATTTCTGCTGAATCAAAAACTAATCATAACTCATTGGCCTCTGCTTGCCTGAACACAATTTCAGCCAAAGCCGTCAGCTGCAGAATTAACTCTTATTATTGGCCCATTCTTCATCCAGTCTACTCTCTCACTTTATAATTTCATTTTAATCATCTCTAGTCACTTAAACTTGATTAACCTCTAGTGTTGCAGTGAAGAATATATATGTTACTTTACTTTCTTTTAGTTTGGACTAAAGAATTTATACATTTTTCACTTGTTTTTGAACATCAGACTGTTATACTTACTTTACTCAAATTCAGTGCCATTTGTAACTCTAATCCTTCTGTCTGACCAGGCATAACAAAGGTCAAGACCTAAAGTGGTGTTGGTCTCCAAAGAGCCTGGAGACAGTACAGTACCCAACTATTGGTCTACTTTCCTCTACAGAAAAACACTTTAATTTCTATTCTGCTGAGGGACAAAACAAATTCTGAATACTGAAACATTCCAAAACAGAGAAAGAACCTAGAACCATAGGTTAGCAACACACTGAGGTTTTAAGGGCCCTTGGCACTTCTCTTATCCGGTATCATGCTTAAAGCAGAGGCATCTCTGAATTCACACCAAGATGCTCACAGCTTTGAATAATAAACTTCTCCAATCATGAAGATTCCACATCCTCTCTAAGAAACCTGTAGTAATGCCAAGATATTCTTATGGTACTGCTATTTTATTCCCCCCTATATCTCGTCAGAAGTTTCTTCATTTCTATTTGTGACTTGTTTCTTTTGTTTACCCACTGTGTACTTGAATAAGAAATCTACCCTTGTTTTCTTGATAACCCCTCACAGACACTAGCAGGTGTCTTAGCACCCCCACCACTGCCACCAAAGTTATTTCTTCTCCAGTGTGTGCAAGTCACACTCATTCATCCTCTCTTTATAGTGCAAGTGCTCCAATTCCTGACCATCTTGGTTGAGGGTTCACCTCCACTGAAGCCGTTTAAATTCACCACTATCACTTCTGGAGGACCCAAAGCTGGGTATAGTGTTTCAGTTACAGGAAGCACTGAGTAAAGGGGTATGTCGCAGTTTAAATGAAACTGGACTGTTTGCTAAAGAGGATGAGTTATGAGATAGACCAAACTCCTCTCTCTCTCTGCAATTGTAATGTCAAATTAAGGGGCTTTACTCGAGGAAAATGTGGAAAAGAAAAAAAAAACCAGAAGAAGTAACAACCCTTTATTAAAAAAATATATATATATATATATGTTAGCAAAAACAGTAACCAGAAAACAACAATAACAACAAGAATTCTAAATGAATACCCTCCTGTCCCTTAGCACAGTCCCAATTGTGGCCTGCAGGGGGCGCTGTGGGTTCGCTGGAAGGTGCAGGACCTGCAGTACCTGGTTGTGGTCGGCAGGGGGCGCTGTGGG